>NC_056431.1:58903256-59038256 GCF_018296145.1 Oncorhynchus tshawytscha
ATTGCCCCTTCCTCTCTTTTATTTTCTTCTCTTCTTTTCTCTCCCCTGCGTTCCCTCTGTTATGCATGGTAAAGTGTGTGTACTGTATGAATTATACTGACATCTTTTTCCACCACTGTTATGTAACATCATCCCTCTCTCCTTGACGTCTTTTCTTTTATGTTTGCCATTTTGTCCAATAAATCAATGCTCAGACGACATGTTTATCTATTAAATATTTAAAAACCATTGACAGGCTGATGAAACACAAGTAGATTTTATTACATATTCAATTTGGTTGATGTATCACTCTGCTTCTGGAAACCAAGCACTTCCTCTTTCTTTGGATAACAAGGATTGAGACAGTAAATACTCTTCTCTGTGTGTTTGAAGACATTTGTTGTTGGTTTATTTGAAGCAGACCTGTCAGTCCAATGCAAACCTGTCTATGGTGGGTTTCTGAAGATGTCAGGGCCCTTTCTACTAGGTCATAACTTGTAAATAAGCATTTCACGGTAAGGTCTGTTGTATTCGGCACGTGACAAATAAAATGTGATTTGAATTTTAACTACCTGGGTCTATAGGGTTCTGCTCAGATAGTGTGTTGAAACAAAAACATGTTGAACTCTATGCTTGTAAGTGTTCTGTTCCATAACCACGTCGTTATGAAATATCCTAAATTGGTTTCCAGTCCTTGTCGTTTTGTACTCATTATCTACTTATCATCAAATATTAGAACCCTACAGGCAGAAATCTAGAGCAGCCCCATCCCGGATCTCCCCCCCATTGTCTCTCTCTCTCTCTCTCTCTCTCTCTCTCTCTCTCTCTCTCTCTCTCTCTCTCTCTCACAGACACACACACCCTTACAGTGTCCCCGTCTGCCTCAGACACACACACGCGACAACAGCCATTCCTCTGCGTGTGTGTGTGTGTGTGTGTGTGTGTGTGTGTGTGTGTGTGTGTGTGTGTGTGTGTGTGTGTGTGTGTGTGTGTGTGTGTGTGTGTGTGTGTGTGTGTGTGTGTGTGTGTGTGTGTGTGTGTGTGCGTGCGTGTGCGCGTGTGTGTGCGTGTGTGTGTGTGTGTGCGTGCGTGCGTGCCTTGTGCGTGGACCTGCCAGACTGGAGGCTATCCCAATACGTAACAATGCGTGTAACTGGGTTAGCCCCTGTTAGATTGAATTATCTCTCTGTGTTCAGGACCAGCAATCAGATTAACATCCATGGCTTCCTGTAAACGAAAGGAGAGAGGGATGAACAGAGAGGAGAGCGAGATGGATGAGAGAGGAGCGGAAGTCATGAGAGTGCAAACTATTCTGTCCCACCCACCCACCCACCCACCCTCTCTCTCTTTTTATCTCTCGCTTTCTTTCTCTCTATCTCTCTCTGTCGCTCTCTCTCTCTATCTCTCCATGCAGTAATTACATTATAGGAGACATCACTTACGGAAACCATAAATATTCTCTCCATCCCTGCATGGGCCGCTTCTCAGAATGAGATGACTCTGAATCAATATGTTTTTATACCAGGCAGAAAACTGTCTTAATAAAATGGATGGTTGCTGCACCACTTTAGATACACTCTCCCCGTGTGTTATGACATTGAGGAAGTTTGGCTGGATAATGTTTGTAAAGGTTGTATGAAGAGGGCTGGATAATGTTTGGAAAGGTTGTATGAAGAGGGCTGGATAATGTTTGTAAAGGTTGTATGAAGAGGGCTGGATAATGTGTGTAAAGGCTGTATGAAGAGGGCTGGATAATGTTTGTAAAGGCTGTATGAAGAGGGCTGGATAATGTTTGTAAAGGTTGTATGAAGAGGGCTGGATAATGTTTGTAAAGGCTGTATGAAGAGAGCTGGATAATGTTTGTAAAGTCTGTATGAAGAGGGCTGGATAATGTTTGTAAAGGCTGTATGAAGAGGACTGGAAAATGTTTGTAAAGGTTGTATGAAGAGGGCTGGATAATGTTTGTAAAGTCTGTATGAAGAGGGCTGGATAATGTTTGTAAAGGCTGTATGAAGAGGACTGGAAAATGTTTGTAAAGGTTGTATGAAGAGGGCTGGATAATGTTTGTAAAGGCTGTATGAAGAGGACTGGAAAATGTTTGTAAAGGTTGTATGAAGAGGGCTGGATAATGTTTGTAAAGGCTGTATGAAGAGGGCTGGATAATGTTTGTAAAGGTTGTATGAAGAGGGCTGGATAATGTTTGTAAAGGCTGTATGAAGAGGGCTGGATAATGTTTGTAAAGGCTATGGGCTCTGTTCAAAAGAAGACCATTACATGGGGAATGTCATTTGAGTCAGGGACAGTTGTATAGCTGTTACTGTCCCCCTGGCAGTGTCAGAGTAAGAGGCTGAGGGGAGGAGGTTAGGCTGGCACCAACAAGCTAACTGAGCCTTATATAAGACAGTAGCATGGCTCTATTCCCTATTATAGTGAAGTTAAGGATGTTGCTTTCACGAACATGCTTGAAGACGGTATCAGACTGTATTAGCCTCAGAACCCATTAGTTGAACCAACGACTGCATTTATGGGATATGTGGACTTCCACCTATTGGCTGCAATACAGTTGGCATACAGAGAGGCTACATTTACAGTATCTTTCTATTATATGTTGGTGGGTGTGTTTTATTGTAAAATACACCAGATAGGTGCAGTAAAATATATTGTTTTACAGGGTCAGCCATAGTAGTACGACACCCCCTCAAGCAAATTAGGGTTAAGTGCCTTGCTCAAGGTCACATCGACAAATTGTCCCCTTTGTCGGCTTCGGTATATGAACCAATGACCTTTCGGTTACTGGCCCAACGCTCTAACCCCTGGGCTACCTCCCTTGTGTATCCCTCCAGCTGAGCTTTATAATTAGTGTGTGTTAATGTGTTGTGCACCTGGGCTCCGTTTCCTCTCAATAATGAATCCATAATTAATGGTCTAATCAATTATAGATCATCTAAGGGACCGGTGGCCAGGGGGGCCAGGGGGTGAGGCACTAGGGGCCCAGATGTTTCACTGCAGCTGGACCTGAAATATGAATTCTTCCTTCATAGAGCCCCCTAATACACACACACACGCCCACACCCAAAACAAACACACACATGTTTGTTTTACTATACTTGCGGAGACCAAACAATTGATTCCATTCAACATACTATTTTCCCTAACCCTTAACCCTAACCTTAACGCCAAACCCTTTAACCTAAACCTAAACCTAGCCCTAAACCCTAACCCTAATTCTAACACCAACCCTAAAATACCCGTAACATGTTAATTTTCCTAGGGGGACTGGCGAAATGGTACCCACAAGGCAAATAAAACTAAAAGCACACACCTTAGTAGAGCTCACCTGAATGTACCTTAGACAACCAAGTCACTATTCAACGTCCATCAAAGTTGGAGGACATCAGGAGATGACGTGTCAGTGAGGGGCAACAGTGTGGCGTAAGCATCTGCCTCTGGTGTTTGAATCCAGCGATAGAAAGTTGTTTTTGAGATTCATTTTTTTGTTGGTTTTATATTTTTTTGTATTTTACCCTCTTTTTCTCCCCAATTTCGATCTTGTCTCATCGCTGCAACTTACCAACAGGCTCGGGAGGCGAAGGTCGAGTCATGCGTCTTCCAAAACATGACCTGCCAAACCATGCTTCTTAACACCCGCACGCTTAACCCAGAAGCCAGCCGCACAAATGTGTCGGAAGAAACACTATTCACCTGACGACCAAGGTCAGCCTACAGGCGTCCGGCCCACCACAAGGAGTCGCTAGAGCACGATGAGCCAAGTAAACCCCTCCCCCGGCCAAACCCTCCCCTAACGTGGACGACGCTGGGCCAATTGTGTGCCGCCCTGTGGGACTCCCGGTTGTGATACAGCCCGGGATCGTAGTGGGATCGTAGTGACGCCTCTAGCACTGCGATGCAGTGCCTTAGACCGCTGCGCCACTTGAGAGGCCCCCGAGATTTTTGTTTTAAGCATATCCAAAACTTTAACCCTTACCATAACCATTCTCAGGTCATGCCTAAACTTAAGCATCTGCCTCTGGTGCCTATGGTTGCATGTTCGAATGCACCGATATATTGTTGTTTTTGAGATTTTTGAGATTTTGAATTAATGCCTAAACTTAACCTAAAACACTTTTAGAATTTGACGTTTGGAAGAACTTCAAAATTGGAAGAAGTTTGAAATTTGACGTTTAAGAAACATGGATGAACGTCTGATTCTGCCTGAGACTGTGAGATCTAGTTGTAGACAACAGCCCTTAACCATCAAACAGAGATTGACTTGGGACTTTCTGTTTCATATAAATCCAGCTAGTTGCCTCTGACACCACAGCAGGCAGAGATGTGCCCATCCGTCTCTGCCTGCCTCTGCCTCCTCAGCAGCACCAACAGTGTGTGTGTGCATGTGTAAGTGTGTAAGTGTGTAGGGGAGTATTGTCTGGCTAAATCCTGCTAAATCCTGTCCTATCATGTGTCATCTTTAAATGACAATGTCGTAAAGCATTATGAGTGTGCGGAGAGCTGCGCTGCTGCCAGGGGTTTGTTAGTGTGATGGATGAGGCTTTCTCACAATGTGTTTCCCCTGGAACAGACTGACTAGGAAGCCAATATCAGTTACAGATGCAGGTAAGTACACAGACAGCGACTTTGGCAACAGGTTCTCTCTTCTCTCCTGGAACTATAAAGAGAAAGAGAGGGTGAGTATAGAGGAGCAAAGAGGAAAAAGGGAGGGAGGAATGAGAGAGAGGAAGAAGAGAGAAAGAGAGCGAGAGGAAGGAGAGAGAAAGAAAGAGAGGAAGGAGAGAGAGAGAATGAATGAGACGTATCAACGGTGTGAGAGACTCAACTGTGTGTTGTTATTATTTTTGATAGTGTAGAGTTAGACAAGAAGAAATTGACACAATCTTTAGGAAACATTTGATTCCCCTGGCTGCCAGAACTGCTATATTTTTTTATCAGAACCAGTGAGGTGGAAAGTGATCTGATTTACTACAGACTCCTTCCCAACACTATGTCTCAGGCATCACTCCAAGGCCTACCCCTCAACCCCCTCCCAGTTGGCCTGCTGGGCATTACCTAAATCACTTTCCAAGATGGCCGCCCCCTCCTCTCTCCTGCGTAATGTAATTTGTTCATTGAAGGTCAGCTGATTTCAGCACCATGGCAAGTCATTACTCTTGCTAGTGTTGTTGCCGTGACGAGTCAGTGCCTGTTAGAGATGGAAACAGAGACCAATGATATAGGGAGGGATGTTTATTTCAACTAGTGTTAACAATTCAGTGTATTCGATTCAATGGTTGAGTTTATTTTACTGTAAGGGAATGTCATGACGTTGGAGGAGGCTCACTATATGCATCCGTTTTCATTGTATCATTGTATTATTCGACACAGTGGATGTTTAAACAATCTATTTACAATGCTAAATAAAACCTAATTGAAAAAGACGTTACCTTGAGTCCCTAACAGACCCTAACAAACCATCTACAGTCACCAGCAAGGCGAGGTACCACACCCAAATAGGGTCATTTCTTCCCCTTAATCATAACACAATGAACCAGATGAATACAGACAGCAATATAATACTTTTTTGTATTACAACTTTTTTTAAATATTGTATAATTGTCCTGTCCTGCCCTGACCTTAGATCCTTTAAATTCTCTATTTTGTAGGTCAGGGTGTGACTAGGGTGGGAAATCTATGTTTATATTTCTTTTTTGAACGAGTATGGTTCCCAATCAGAGGCAGCTGTCTATCGTTGTCTCTGATTGGGAATCATACTTAGGCAGCCCTTTTTCCCGCCTTCTGTTGTGGGATCTTGTCTTTGTGTGTTGCATGTGTTTGCACTCCTAGCTTTACGTTCGTTGAGTTGTTTATTGTTTTTGGTGGAACATTTAAAATTAAAAGAAAATGTACGCCTACCACACTGCACCTTGGTCTACATTTAACGACGGACATTACAATAACAATATGCAAATGAGGCGTTATCTCATTAAATATGTGCATATTTGCATATACCACAAATCCATTTTTCTGGACACTCCAGGATCGGACTTGTATAGAGCAGATTGAGGATATACAGTATACTTTTTTCATGTTTCTATCTGTAAAATACTAAAGACATGTACGGAAACTGAATTTTTGGCGCATATTTCCAGTGGTGGAAAAAGTATCCTATTGTCATACTTGAGTAAAAGTAAAGATACAGTATCTTATTAATAGAAAATGATTCACGTAAAAGTGAAAGTCACCCAGTAAAATCCTATTTGAATAAAAGTGTAAAAGTATTTGGTTTTAAATATACTTAAGTATCAAAAGTAAAAGTAAAAATTTAAATCATTTCAAATTCCTTATATTAAACAAACCAGACGGCACAATTTTCTTATTTTTTAAAGTTACGGATAGCTAGGGGCATGCTCCAACACTCAGACATAATTTACAAACGAAGCATGTGTTTATTGAGTCTGCCAGATCAGAGGCAGTAGGGATGACCAGGAATGTTCTCTTGATAAGTGTGTGAATTAGACAATTTTCCTGTCCTGTTAAGCATTCAACATGTAAAGAGTACTTTTGGGTGTCAGGGAAAATGTATGGAGTAGAAAGTATATCATTTTCTTTAGGAATGTAGTAAAGTATATTTATTTTTTATATTTAACCCTTTAACTTGGCATTAAGAACAAATTCTTATTTACAATGACGGCCTACACCGACCAAACTCGGACGACGCTGGGCCAATTGTGTGGCGCCCTATGGGACTCCCAATCACAGCCAAATGTGATACAGCTTCGATTCAAACCAGGGTGTCTGTAGTGACACCTCTAGCACTGAGATGCAGTGCCTTAGACCGCTGCGCCACTCAGAAGCCCAAAGTAAAAGTAGTCAAAAATATTTATAGTAAAGTACAGATGCCGCAAAAAACGACATAAGTAGTACTTTCAAGTATTTTTTTACTTAAGTACTTTACACCACTGCATATTTCCAAATAAAATGTTATCTAGAATCCAAATCTGACAATATAACAACATTTCTCTCTATACAAGTCTGGATAATATATCTAAGGGTAACCACACAAAATCTTGTGAACGCAGATGCTTCTGAAGCTGAGTAAAATCTGATGGCGTGTGGGAAGAGTCTGACTTTCAGGAAATGGCAGAATAAAGAGATGTACAATGAATTTAGCCTCCCAATCACCAAATGCCTATTGAGACCCAATCACCATCTCTTCAGTAAGTCTCTCCTCTCCTCCCCCCATCAGGTCTAAATAGGCCCTAGGCCACTTAGTATTGATGAGATCAATGGTAGGACCACTGCTGGACACACACCATATTCATTACTCCTCTACCGCAGCTCAATACACCACCACTGCTTAAAACAATCCATGCATATAAAGGTAATAAACACCGGTACAGAACTCGTTAGGTAGACACTGTCATTTAGAAGAACACAGACATTCCTCATTTCAACTGGTTCATGGTCTGTATGTGTTTTAGCTTCAACATTAAGCCAAGCCAACAGGAAGATGATGATTTCGTCAAAATATTTGTTTTCAGCTAAACAGACACATACAAACCGCTCTCTGACACAGTGTGTGTGTTGGTTGTTTTCTCCTACAGGTCTGGAACTCACAGCATGTGAGAGTCAGTGATAGGAAATCAATAAGTGATTAATATTAGTGGAGTGGGCAAGAGGCCAACTGTCAATCATGTGTCATAGAAGGAAATACAAGCGGCCTTGTAGCTTTCACATGACATGACTGCATCGAACAGGAAGTGAACAGGCTAATACACAAACACAGGGTGTTCTGGGTAAGAAAAGGTAATGTAGCAGTAAAAATATAAAGTCACAATAACCATTGGACTATGCTGACATGATGCCTTCAAATTAGAAGCGTAGAGTGGATTTTACAAATGGAGTTTTTCCCCAGATGGGTAGTGAGACAATAGGCAGTTTCTGTTTGTGACAGGCAGCCTTTAGGGTTGACGTCTAGCAGGAGAGCTGTCAAGCTGAGACAGCCTGGAGAAACAAACACAGCCGCCGATACGTCACACACAGCACGCACACACCAGCTCTCCAGTGGCTGGTTGGCTAATACAACTGGTTGTATTCCTCAGGCTCTATCCTGGCAGTATGACACTGCGGAACCAGTATGACACTGCTGAACCAGTATGACACTGCTGAACCAGTATGACACTGGGAACCAGTATGACACTGCGGATCTGACATTCCAGGTAGGATTGTAAATCTAATCAAGCCCTTCCTTCTGCAGGGCAAATGAGAGCTAGAGGTCTGGTCCTCCTCATTCTAACAAGAGGTGTTATAGTCTGTCTTGGTTATCCTCTGGACAATGCCTATAGACAGAGATAGAGATATTGCATGCACAGCATCATTATCGAACCTGTCTTGGATCACATTAGTCTTTGGACTGCTCTATGTAATATACTGTAACAATACTATTTCCATCCAGTATAAAGTGTGTAGTATATTTCCAGTATTATGGTGTATTTCCATCCAGTATAAAGTGTGTAGTATATTTCCTGTATTATGGTGTATTTCCATCCAGTATAAAGTGTGTAGTATATTTCCAGTACTGTGATGTATTTCCATCCAGTATAAAGTGTGTAGTATATTTCCAGTATTGTAGTGTATTTCTGTCCAGTATAAAGTGTGTAGTGTATTTCCAGTATTGTAGTGTATTTCCATCCAGTATAAAGTGTGTAGTATATTTCCAGTATTGTAGTGTATTTCCATCCAGTATAAAGTGTGTAGTATATTTCCAGTACTGTGATGTATTTCCATCCAGTATAAAGTGTGTAGTATATTTCCAGTATTGTAGTGTATTTCTGTCCAGTATAAAGTGTGTAGTGTATTTCCAGTATTGTAGTGTATTTCCATCCAGTATAAAGTGTGTAGTATATTTCCTGTATTATGGTGTATTTCCATCCAGTATAAAGTGTGTAGTATATTTCCAGTACTGTGATGTATTTCCATCCAGTATAAAGTGTGTAGTATATTTCCAGTATTGTAGTGTATTTCTGTCCAGTATAAAGTGTGTAGTGTATTCCCAGTATTATTTCGATCCAGTCTTAAAGGGATAGTTCATTCAAATTGAAAAATTACACATTGGTTTCCTTACCATGTAAGCAGTCTATTTACAAGGTAAGACAGCAATCCATGCTTTGGTTTAGTTTTCCTGGCACTGTTTCCAAATGCTAACGTTTTAGCATTTGTGGCCCAAATCCTATTCTAGTCATGGGACCAATATTAGCATTTTTCGTGCATCATGATTAAATTATCTATAAGTGAATTTGGTGAACTTCACTATCATTTTAGATACTTTTGGATGATTTGGACATGATAATTACTCATATCGGTCCCGTGACTTGAATTGAATGTGTCACAAATGCTAATACATTTGCATTTGGAAACAGTGCCAGAGAAACTAAACCAAAGCATGGATTGCTGTCATACCTTGTCCCTAGACTGCTTACAGGGTAAGGAAATATGTAATTTTGTAATCTGGGTGCACTATCCCTTACACCCTTACACCGGGAAGCCATTGAAACTCTGGGAATCATGTCCCTGGAGAATAGACGGGAACAGATCTGCTTGACATTTGCTAAATCCCAGTCTGCGGACTGGCTCCCCCCCAACTAGACAACAGGTTTCTGGATGGGCTACCCGCAACAGCCACAAACAGACCACTCCTATGACACGCACAGGCCGCTATCAGAACTCTCCCGTTTCATACTCCACTAAACTGATCAATGCACACATCATATAGCCCAGTGGCCTAAGAAATGCCTACCTAACATTTATTTTCTAAAGCTGTCACCCCAAACCTTGCCGTTGTAGTATTGTTGTTTTGTATATATTGCAGATTTTAGCATTTCATTATATTAAAAGTGTTGTTCTAGTTTAGGATTTTACTATTTGATAATTGTCTATGACTGTAAATTAGTGTCAATTCAATGACTGCAAGAAACCAATTAAACCTACTACTACAAATACTACCATTACTACTGCTACTACTACTACTATTACTACTTACTACTGTTACTACTACTATTACTACTACTACTACTATTACGACTACTACTACTACTACTATTACGACTACTACTACTACTAATTCTACTACTACTAATACTCTTACTACTACTACTACTATTACTACTACTTCTACAACTACTACTACTATTACCACTACAACTAGTACTACTACTACTATTACTATTAAGACTACTATTACTACTACTAATACTACTACTACTATTACGACTACTACTACTACTACTACTACTACTACTACTACTACTACTATTACTATTACCACTATTACTACTACAACTAGAACCACTACTACTACTATTACTATTACGACTACTATTACTACTACTTCTACTACTACTACTACTACTATTACAACTAGTACTACTACTACTATTACTATTACTATTACTATTACTGCTACCACTACTCCTGCTATAGCTTTGCTGTAATAACTGTACCAGTAATGAATGTTCCTGTCTGCGACCACTGGCGATAATAAACTGTGTCTGTGCCTGATGGACGCAGGCAGGTTCTGGAGTGTGTGAGTGTGAGTATGTACTCTCTCTGTAACGTGCACACTGGTTGAGTCAAATTGTATGCAGCACTTAGAGTAATGTAAATAGCACTGGCTATTTCTAGACCTCCCTACTCTTACTGCTCTAATTGGAAAAGCACTGTATCAACATGCTGTAGCTGCAATTACATCATTATGTCTCTCTTTCTCCCTCTCCCTCTCCCTCTCTCTCTGTAGTTTTGTAGGGCCAGATGTGGATGTGAGGCCTGTTGCTCCTTAGAGCTCCTCTGAGAGTCTTCTGTCTGCTGGACCAGAATGCACTGTGCTCAGGAGATCTCCCACTCTGCACTGTGTTCATGATGAGATACTGGGGTGTCAGACTCTCTAAGGAGCATTACTTAAACAAGAATTTGTTAGGGCCCTAGAAGGGCAAATAGGGATTGAAATGGAAACAGAGATACAATGGACCCTTCTTCCTTCCTAAAGCTGGTTGGTAAAAGCCAATAAATTCAGTGGCAGTAACACTGAACCCAAACCCGCTGTGTGAGTTCGCCATCGTGCGCCATCGTACATAAATGTATTTTGTCCCCCCACACCAAACTTGATCACGACACGCAGGTTAAAATATCAAAACAAACTCTGAACCAATTATATTAATTTGGGGACAGGTCGAAAAACAAACATTTATGGCAATTTAGCTAGCTAGCTTGCACTTGCTAGCTAATTTGTCCTATTTATCTAGCTTGCTGTTGCTAGCTAGTTTGTCCTGGAATATAAACATTGAGTTATTATTTTACCTGAAATGCACAATGTCCACCAGTCAACCGAATCATTTATAGTCATCTCTCCTCCTTCCAGTCCTTTTCTTCTCTTGACTTTATATTGCAATTGGCAACTTTCATAAATTATTTTGTCTTTCAGTCACCTATTTTGTCTTTCAGTCACCCACGTGGGTATAACCAATGAGGAGATGGCACGTGGGTACCTGCTTCTATAAACCAATGAGGAGATAGGAGAGGCAGGACTTGCAGTGAGATCTGCGTCAGAAATAGAACTGACTTCTATTTTAGCCCTTGGCAACGCAGATGCTCGTTGGCGCGCGCGAGCAGTGTGGGTGAAATAATTGATAATATAGATTTCTATATTTATTTTGCAACGCTCGCGTGAGCGATGTAGTCAGCCTGTAAGTCATACAATTAATGGCAGCATCCAAAGAGCTTGATGTAAAATGCTTTTGAACTTGTCTCTACTCCTCTCATTGGCTTGTCACCAGGTCTTCCTAATGAGCCCTAGACATGATGATCTGATTAGATTTATATGATTCCAGAAGAGGAATAGATAGGTTTGAGTCGTATCCAAGAGTGTATCAAACGTGTGTGTGTGCGTGTGTGTGTGTGTGTGTGATTGGAGGTTTTTTACACCAGAGCTTCCACCACATTTTTACAAACAGTTCCTCCATTAGACAGAATAAGTCATGAGCTGTGCTACAGGGCTGTTTGTGTGCGTGTGTGTGTGTGTGTGTGTGCGTGCATGTGTGTGTGTGTGTGTGTGTGTGAGAGAGAGCGAGAGAGAGAGATAAAGTGTGTAAATGCCTGTGAGAGAGAGGTACATTGTGTGTGACAACTCAAAGGGAATTCTCTGTTACTTCAAACAGGGAGGAAACTTCAGTGAGAACAAATTGAGAACCTCAAGGCCTGGGGCTCAGCCTCTAGTCTCCACGATGTAAAGAGAGAGCTGGAGAGGGAGAGAGAGAGAGAGAGAGAGAGAGAGAGAGAGATAGAGAAGAAGGAGAAATCTCACATGCCACTGTCTCCTGTCTGGGAGTTCAATCTGAGGATTGTGACAACAAACATATTAGTCATGTTGGGAGTCACTAATCCAGAGGACCAGATAGTGTATACAGGACATGAAAGAAACATGAAAGACTTTGAATTTGTCTTTAATGCAGTACTAAACCGAATAGGGTGCAACTTCAGATTAGCCCCAAGCCTTATTGAGATAATGATACAGGCTCATGTGGTAAAGGGATGTGACATCATGAGGTGACATGACATCACAACCATCTCAGGCTCGTCACCTGGAGACAGATCATATTTCTCAAAAGAGCTTGTTCCGACACTTACACTAACACTCATGTTGATGATAATGACATAATGACATTATTTATAATGAATAATGGCATGTATATCCAATGTCATTCCATTGTGTTAGTCCATTAGGTGCATGCATAGGCGTGAGTGATACCACTGTGATGTTAGCCTGAAGGGTATGTAAAAGAGCAGTGGAGTCCAATGTTTATCAGTATTTCCCAAACACCAGCATTACATTGAGACCAACACATGCACACACCATCAGACACACTCACCACCCACCATCTCTGTGTTAAATTGTCCTGACGGAAAGGAGCGACCTTGGGTTTCCCAGTCCTCTGTGATGACTTCATGATCCAGGGGTGGCGGGGAGAACAAACACACAGTCTGTCTCTATTTCACACTCCAACTAAGGTTCATGAAATGAATGAGCCAACTGGATCAGGAGTCAGACAGGGTCAGGGCATGGGAGGAGGTCTTGTATTCAGACCAGGTCAGGTGTGTCAGTCTACTTTATGGTCTGGTTTGGCATCACAGTAGGCTGTCGAGTGTGTTTGTGTGTGAGCGTGTGCGTGTGTGCGTTTGGCAGGCTGTCAGATGTGTGTGTGATTGACCAGGAGAGTGTTTAATCTGGGGATCTGGAGAGAGGCATCAATCAATAACCATCACTGCTGTCAAACCTGCCAACACACACACACACACTCTCAGTATATTGGCATATCAGCAGAGAAATCAGATTGAGGTATGTCTGTCTTTTCACTGTTCACTAAAAGGGTGGTATTGATGCCCTGAACGGAGATCACCGAGGTAGGGAACTTATAAATAAAATTAACTCACTGGAGCTGAATAGATAGTTTAGAGAGAAAAGGGAAGACCATGGGGCATCAAATTGTTAGTCAGTCTCGCTTACCGCGTTGCGCTACCCAGAGCTATTGAAACAGCCAGTCAGTACTCTCTTTATACTAGCTGTGTACAGATAAAGCTCTCACGACACTGATTATATAGTGCATTTGGAAAGTATTCAGACCCATTGAGTTTTTTCCACATTTTGTTATGTTATATCCTTATTCTAAAATTGATTAAGTAAAAATGTTCCTCAACAATCTACACACAATACTTCATAATGACAAAGCGAAAATAGGCTTTCAGAAAACCTTATTTACATAGGTATTCAGACCCTTTGCTATGAGACTCGAAATTGAGCTCAGGTGCATCCTGTTTCCATTGATCATCCTTGAGACATCTCTACAACTTGATTGGAGTCTACCTATGGTAAATTCAATAGATTGGACATGATTTGGAAAAGCACACACCTGTCTATATAAGGTCCCACAGTTGACAGTGCATGTCAGAGCAAAAACCAGGCCATGAGGTCGAAGGAATTGTCTGTAGAGCTCAGAGACAGGATTGTGTCGAGGCACAGATTTGGGGAACGGTACCAAATAATTCTGCAGCATTGAAGGTCCCCAAGAACACAGTGGCCTACATCATTCTTAAATGGAAGAAGTTTGGATCCCCCAAGACTCTTCCTAGAGCTGGCCGCCCTGCCAAACTGAGCAATCAGGGGAGAAGGGCCTTGGTCAGGGAGGTGACCAAGAACCCAAATGGTCACTCTGACTGAGGTCCAGAGTTCCTCTGTGGAGATGGGAGAACATTCCAGAAGGACAACCATCTCTGGAGCACTCCACCAATCAGACCTTTATGGTAGAATGGCCAGACGGAAGCCACTCCTCAGTAAGAGGCACATGACAGCCCGCTTGGAGTTTGCCAAAAGGCAAGTAAAGGACTTTCTGACCATGAGAAACAAGATTCTCTGGTCTGATGAAACCAAGATTAAACTCTTTGGCCTGAATGCCAAGAGTCACGTCTGGAACAAGCATGGTGGTGGCAGCATCATGCTGTGGGGGTGTTTTTCAGCGACAGGGACTGAGAGACATGTCAGGATCGAGGAAAAGATGAACGGAGAAAATTACAGAGAGATCCTTGATGAAAACCTGCTCCAGAGCGCTCAGGACCTCAGACTGGGGCGAAGGTTCACCTTCCAACAGGACAACACCCTAACAACAGCCAAGATAACGCAGGAGTGGCTTTGGGACAAGTCTCTGAATGCCCCCGAGTGGCCCAGCCAAAGCCTGGACTTGAACCCGATCGAACATCTCTGGAGACCTGAAAATAGCTATTCAGCGACACTCCCCATCCAACCTGACAGAGCTTGAGAGGATCAGCAGAGAAGAATGGGAGAAACTCCCCAAATACAGGTGTGCCAAACTTGTAGCGCCATTCCCAAAAAGACTCAAGGCTGTAATCACTGCCAACGGTGCATCAACAAAGTACCGAGTAAAGGGTCTGAATACTTATGTAAATGTAATATTTACATTTTTGTTTTTGCTTTGTCATTATAGGGTATTATGTGTAGATTGAAAAAAAATATTTCATCCATTTTAGAATAACGCTGTAATGTAACAAAATGTGGAAAAAAACAAGGGGTCTGAATACTTTCTGAATGCACTGTATGTAATATATAACACGAATGAATGACAAATGATCAATATGCTAAATAATATAATTTATTTACCTCACATATTCATCACCATAATTTTTATGGACACTGCATAAGTAATAAATAAATTCTTAGCTTTTATTTCTCCTCACCAAAAGGATAAATCATTTCTAACGTTGCTTTAAAAAGTATGATCCATTTGTTCATATGCTGACTTTGTTGGTATATACATGTATCACACAAAAATATACATTTCCATTTACAACATCGAAGCACATTTAGTATAGCCAGCCGACCAACTGACATGATTATGTTTCTTATTCTTTAGTTTAAACAATGATATATTTTCCAGTGATAGAAGATAAAACAGCACAGAGTCCGTCTCCTTGGTGAAGGAGAGGAGACTTTACATTCACATTTTGTACAGATTTGCCTGGACACACAATTCCACTCTGACACTTAGAATATAGCATCAGACCAGCATCAGACCAGCTCCCAATACTACCCATATTAAGGGCATAATTCAACAGATTCAAACAGATTCAAACTATAACTTAAGACTGTAAACACCAGCAGACCTTATCAGCAAATACAGTAGGAGGAGTCGACCAGAGAACAGAAATACCCAACAACATCAAATAACAACTGCAATTTCTATCACAATCTCACATCTGTTTTCTCTGACCAATGTTTTGGTCAACAGACCTTCCTCAGTGTTCACCCATCAAACTGTAATAACTGTGATAACAGATAGGTAGCTAATTCACTCAGCATAGGACCAGCTCTGCTTCCAATCACTACAACCACTGACACCAAAACAACCAATGCTGTTATTTTCCTGTCTCAGCTCATAACCAGCTAAAAAACACTAATCAAATGTCCTCTGGGCAGATGTACAGAGTGGACAGAGCAGAATTGAATTGATCGTGCCAACGGGTTATTGATACGGTCCCTGGAGGGGAAATCACAACTCAGCCTCCTCAAGCCCCCCTGCCGCTCTGCTGCCGCTCTGCAGTCAATGACAGTTTAGAGGGGAACAAACCATCATGGGGCCACTCTCAAATGGCACCTTATTCCCTATATACACTACACTACCCAACCTTATGTGGCTCTGGCCAAAAGTAGTGCACTACATAGGTAGGGTGTAATTTTGGGAAGCAGATGGACTACCTAAAGCCACAGCTAGGTCCAATTTCAACCAGTACACCCATTAATAAAGCATTAAAGGCTTGTTCACCTATATTACTAACACATACTGAGTAAAACCTGGCCCTTATAATCTGATATAGGACTGTGAAATAAAGCAAGCGTTCCCCTCCAACACAACAGCACAGTATTGAACTTCTACACCTGCAGAGAGGAGGATTTTGGCACATGCACAACATGGAACAGAATTTGGGTTTGGCTTTTCAACCCTGTTCAAATCCAGTTACTATGAAAATAATGTTAGTACTGAATATTTTCACCTGTACCTGGTGATTGTGTGTAAATGGGATTAAGAGCGCGCACAATTTAAAAAGAGCTTGAAATCTATTTGTTCTCAATAATTAAAAACAATCAACGGTTTTGAATGACTGATATTGATATCTAAATCTATGTACAGCATGGAATCTAAAATCATTATTGCTCTATTAGTAAATTAATTATAAGTACATTTTTACGAACACACACAAACGCACAAACACACACACACACAAATATTGCACTATTCTCATCACCCTCTGGGCTGGCGTCCCTCTCAGACCTCCCTAGTGAGACAGACAGACAGACAGTTATCTGTAAACTCTTGTGGACAGATATCTGCTCGTGAACCATATCATCTTTTGTGAAGGGATTGGATGCATTGGACAACAAGCAGCAGTAGTTCCAGTGTTTGGGTTTTCGTCACTGGTTATTTGAATGTATCAGGATTGGGAAAAGGCGGTGCTTAAACTGCTTTGCTTCTACTGCTTCGCATGTGTGCTTTGGCTTTGCAAACCGAAAACTTTCCATTTCTAACACATATAGACCCAGATCTTAACCACGCAGCTGAAATTACGTAAGATTTAAATTCTGGGTTAACCAAGATCAGTTATACTTACCTTACCTTTACATTAACTCAATTTACTGTAGCAGCACTGAAAACAGAAAACTAAAATGGCGGTGGTGTTCGCTTTACAGAGAGTCAGACAGTGGTTGATATGATGCAAACACGAGAGGGATGGATGGCTAGATAGACCCTTTCCCTCTCTCCTCTGGACCTCAACAAACAGCTGTCGATTAACGATGACTTTGATGAAGAATCTTCAGATCAACCTAATTAATTAGTCTTCCTTCTGATGTAATATTCACAGAAGTCACATCTCCTAATGAATTCTTCTCCGGGCTGTATGACAGGAGCAGTGGTGTTGTTGGTGTTGTTTATGGTGTTGTTTATATCCCACTGTATCCTGCCTGTTGGTTTATACATCTGAGCTGAGTTACGTTGTGGGAACAAACTAATAGAGAACGATGTGTTTTTTTATCATACTTTCCTTTAGTAAATAATGTGTGCATTCATGGATATTTGAACAAAACGTCTTGTAATGTTTAATTAACTCAATGAGGAAAGTGTGTGTGTGTGTGTGTGTGTGTGTGTGTGTGTGTGTGTGTGTGTGTGTGCCTGCGTGTTCATGTGTGTGTACCTGTGGAGGCTCCTATAGCTCCTATGAGGACGGAGGGGACAGCCATGACCAGGCACTGAAAACAGAAAACTAAAATGGCGGTGGTGTTTGATTTAAAGAGTCAGTCAGTGGTTGATATGATGAGAACACAAGGGGGTTGGATGCTAGACAGACCTTCTCTGGGTCTCAGTTAAAGGCTCCATATCAGGGCTGGCTAACCCTTCTGTTGGAGAGCTATTGGGTATGCAGGCTTTTTCTCCAGCCCTACTATAGCACACCTGGTTAAGCTGTTCAAGATCTTGTTGAGTAGCTGATTAATAGCATCAGGTATGTTAGAGCAGGAGTAAAGATCTGCAGGATGGTATCTCTCCAGGAGGGCTGGCCACCCCTGACCTTGGCTCTACTTGGTTCTGGGTCCAGGTCTGGCTCTGGGTCTTGGTCCTGGTCCTGGTCACTACTTCCTGGTCTCTACTCATGTTGGTTGTTTAAGGACTCAGGGCTGGACTCGTCATCGTCACTGAGAGCCTCTGTGTTCGTAAATGTCCCCGCCAGTGAGTTGCTGAGGTGCGTTTTGACCGGCGCCATCTCCGACAGGATGATGTTGTCACTACTAACCAGCGTGGTCTTGTCCATGATCTCCTTACTGTGTTTGGATACCACAGCATCCATGAAGTCATACTTATGAGACAGAGTCCCAGACTCAAACAGGTACTTGAGCAGGTAGGAGAAGGCCACGTTACCCAGGAAGGAGGCCAGCATGGAGACCGTTTTAAAGGGGAAGCGTTGCTGGATGAAGTACTCCACGTCTCCAGTCAGGTGGTGGATCTTCTCCTGTTGCACCCAGCCGGGGTAGTAGATAAAGGGGGGTAGTTTGAGGTAGGGTTCCCCTCCCCCGATACGCAGCAGCAGACCGAAGACATAGCCCGCCACCGAGCCGTAAGTGTTGGTTCCCTTGATGAAGAGCACGCTGAGCAGCTGGGGGAAGATGATAACATACACCAGGTCGGAGCTCAGGTACCACAGGCCATACACGGTCCCCGTTAGCAACGCCATGGCGGTGGCAAGAGCGCCGAACACAAAGATGGTGATACGCATCACCCACACAATCTCACGGTCTGTCGCCTATTGGGGAGGAAGGAGAAGGAGAGGGGAAGGAGGGAAAAGCCTGTTTCAGGTTTTCTATGTTATGAACATTTCTATTTTCGTTAATCCCTCTTCTGTTTAATGTACAAATAACCTACATGAACATTTTTCATAAAACAGTGTAATTTCTGTTAGATATTAGTTTGTGACACAAACCTGCATTTTGAATAATTAGGTTTGAATATCTGGCTGTGACTTATTCACAGAAGGCCCCAGCACTGGACAAAAACTTCCTGGAATCTTTATGACTGAATAATTTACTGAAAAAGCATTATATTCAGAAACAGCACTTTAGTGTTGATTTTTTGCATCTGTGTGTGGTGTGTGAACTCACAGACTGTCTGAAGGCCAGCTGGTAGATGTTTCTGGCGAACATGGAACTGGCTGATAGAATGGAGGAGTCAGCTGATGACATCACAGCGGCAGACACCGCTCCCAGACCAAAGAAGGAGATCCAGGGTGGGCACAAGTGCTGCAGCACGATGGGCAGGATCATATCTGATTGGTCTTTCTCTTTGGGAGGAATTGCCCCATATGTAGTCTGGTTCCAGTCTAGGGAAGACAACAGTCACAGCTAGTAGTTTACATACTTTTAGACCAAAATGTATATGGGCAGGCTTTCTAAAAGGTATATGTCCAGGGGTACTCAAATCCGTACAGCATATGTGTTTGAATCTGGCTGTTAGGTAATATCTCTAGTTTAGAAGCCATATTAAGACACTATTGTAAACATTTAATCAGCGATGACAGGGACTGTGTGTCTCTCCACAGAGGAATAAATCATCAGTCCATCAGAACATAACTGAGTACCTTATCTCCCCCTCCATTCTTCCACTCTCCCCTTCCCCGTCTCCTCACTCGTCCGTGACACCTACTCTCAGTCATACCCTCAGTCCGCCTCTCACTCGCTCTCTATCTCTTTCGCGCTCTCTCTTTCTCTCTCTCTCTCTCTCTCTCCCCCTCCCCCTTTCCCTCTCTCCTCTGGACCTCAACAAACAGCTGTCGATTAACGATGACTTTGATGAAGAATCTTCAGATCAACCTAATTAATTAGTCTTCCTTCTGATGTAATATTCACAGAAGTCACATCTCTTAATGAATTCTTCTCCGTGCTGTATGACAGGAGCATTCTGGTGTTGTTTATATCCCACTGTATCCTGCCTGTTGGTTTATACATCTGAGCTGAGTTACATTGTGGGAACAAACTAATAGAGAATGATGTGTTTTTGTATCATACTTTCCTTTCCTAAATAATGTGTGCATTCATTAACTCAATTAGGAAGTTTTTGTGTGTGTGTTTGTGTGTGCATGACTGTGTGTGTGTGTGTGTGTGTGTGTGTGTGTGTGTGTGTGTGTGTGTGTGTGTGTGTGTGTGTGTGTGTGTGTGTGTGTGTGTGTGTGACTGTGTGTGTGTGTACCTGTGGAGGCTCCTATAGCTCCTATGAGAACGGAGGGGACAGCCATGACCAGGCAGCCTGCGGCAGCGATAAAGGACAGTACCTGGGCGTAGGTAGCTGAAGAAGCAGAGAGAACCCGTTGAAAATACACCTGCCACGGAATCCCCCCCAACATCTAGGGACAGAAACACCACAGTCAATACACACAATACAAAACAAACCAACACACAGCTTTATAGTGAATACATACTCCAAACCTAACCATAATTACATTATAGTCAATACAATTTGCTGATAATTATAATGACTGATGACATACCAGAAGACAGAAGTTGTCGATCCACATCCAGGTGTCTGCTGAGTCTATCTTACCCAGCCAGGGTGTCTGGTACACAGCCTCTTTTGCTGTCACACTGATGCTTGACACGGCTGGGTTGGACAGAGCAAATGGCACACTGACCCACTGAGAGAGAGAGAGACAGACAGCAAGAGAAAGACAGAGGTGAAATAAAAGTGAATTGCCTTTCTTCCGGTTTGTGGAGCTTGGCAAATCAGGTACATTTTTCCAGGCAAATTCCAGTGCTGGTGGACTCACCAGTCCCAGGAAGATACAGAAGAGTTGGACCACGTCAGTGTAGGCTACAGAATACAGCCCTCCCACCAGGGTGTAGAAGATAGCTATTAGGGCTGAGATCACCACTGACATGTTGATGTCAATGTCCACGATCACACTCAGAGTAGCCCCTAGACAAAACACATGGACATACACACATACACTGTCAGCTGCCATTTTCCATGAAGATTTTTCATTTTAATTGATGATGTTGAAATTTAATTGTGCACAACCCTGACTCTCAGACTGTGGCCTACCCAGCGCTGACAAGATGGCAGCGGACCAGAAAATCTCCCCCATAAGCGCCGGAATGAAGAGCAGCCCCCCCATACGCTTCCCGTATATCTGCTGGAACGGGTCCAGCATGGTGACGTATCCCCGGGAGCGCATGGGCTTGGCGAAGAACAGGCCACCTGGAGCACGAGAGAGACACATCATTAAGGAACTTCGGTCACTAAAGTAGAAGACAGAAAGTGTTGAACATGAATTTATCATGTTCTTACCTACTACCAGACTGAGGGCGTATCCGAAGGGAGCCTGTGCCCAGGCCAGGCCGAAGTCAGGCAGGTAGACATACTCCGCGGTCCCGTTGATGTAGCCACCGCCCACCCATGTAGCTGAAGGAGAGGTTCATCACAGTTCAAGATACAAATATGTAACACACATTATTTAGCCTTGCACACACAAACTAAACATATGAAATGGTTGAATTGTCTTTATAATGTTATGTTTTCCATAGACTTCATTTTAGAGCCACGACGTACGAGATTGTACAATGTCTTACAATCAAATATGTTGATAACATTTGGTATATTGGTAACGTTTTATATTTAGTCAATACATCACAGAGCGATAATAATCTAGATGTTATGCCTTGATAATAGATCGAATTAATATAAAATGCTGAGTTAATATAAAAAAGTTAACGTAGATCAATTACAATTATTTTCATGAGCATTTCTCTAACTCGCGGAAAATAAATAATTGATTACTTTTCGCTCCTAAAAAGCCCGTAACTCCAGGGTCTGTTATTAAAATAGCATCAAAGACATTAGAAAACGCTCTGGGTCTTTAATGAACTCTTCCGTCAATTAATGTTGCTCTCATCAAAAACAGGGCTTTAATTCTGCCAATGATGCTAGGGGGATTTAAAATAGCCTGTCAATATATTGTGTTCTCCAATTCGATAGAAACAGCTGCCGTCGTTGACGTGTAGGTATTTGATTTTTGCCAGTGCCTATTGTAACAATTGGTGGGAGCGTGGGTAAAACCAGTCCGGTGCTGATCTGACTGAGACCTGGAAAAATAGTCAGCGGCATCTGTCTTTATACGCCAGTTGTCATTCCGTCTTGTGAGGAACATGACTGATTTAAATCCCCCCCATCTAAAGTTGACAGCGGAAATATTTGAGCAAACAAGGTACTATATGCCTCTCCAACAACAGGGCTGGGGTAAATTCAGTTTTTATTTCAGTCAATTTAGCAAGAAGAGTATTTTATACATGATTTCAAAACAACCTTATAGACAACAATGGGATATTTTCCATTCAAAACTGAATTAGCCCAATGCCTCAACCCAGTCTCTCCAGGCAGTTGAACCAGGTCACAACTCACCGGTCATAGTGAATCCACCGACAAACAACCCAATGTCCCTCCCGCCCACCATGATGGTTTCACTGCGGTCCTGGCCCTCCGACACCCCTGAGTTCTTGTTCTTCCACGCGGCCCATATCCCCACGCCCAGAATCAGCAAGTAGAAGATCACTATAGCCACGATCCCCTCGGCGTGGACGGCCATCCTCTTCCACTGCCGTGATTAGTCTCTGTGCGAGTAACGGCTTTTCATTGAGACCTGTGCCAAGGATGGAGAGGAGAAGAACAGAAGCCACCTAGCCACTCCCTGTGAAGAACCCTAGTCATCAGACCCACAATCAATCGTGTATCTTCTTAAAACAAACAGCTTTAAATGTGTTATTACTTAATTGGCTGATTAATAATAATTTTTAATTGTATAGGCTTCCAATACTATTTGACATGTGGGCTCTCTCTTTTTATACTCCCTTGTTGAAGATTTTGTGAACTGTTTGATTTACAACAAGTTGACCATGTACATAATACACCCAATAATGATTATGGGTTAAACAATAAGGTTTGATATGTGCGTAAAATACGGATAACGCATCCCGGAGCGCGCGCCCAGACAGAATAATATAGTGCAGAGATCCCAGACATTCTAACGGATGGGTCTCTCTCTGTCACATCAACAAAATCAAAGAAGCACTTTCAGGTATAATTCCTGCTGAAGGCAGGGTTTTCGGGAGCTGCTAAAGCAGTAACATCGACTTCCTTTCAAAGATCCGCCACTCTTTCACATACACCTGCACTTCAGCTCATGGCTATTCTACTGTAACTTAATGAAATCTGAGTCGACATAGTTTGGCTACAGTTAATTAACAAACCATCTGAAACAAAATGCATGTAAAGACAACTGTTTGGAGAACGAGGTAGTGCCCCATCCAGGGCACAGAGGGGTTTTCTCCTACCTTTAGAGATGTCTCGTCAATGTACGTCGGCCGGTGGTTCTAAAAGCGCATCCAACTGGCTTTCCAGAGAAGGAAAATGTTACAACTCAACGTAATCCACGCCACCCGTGCGTAATTCCCCGGTGTGGTTTATACACAGTTTGGGGGCTGAGAGAAAGAGGGGTGGGGGTGGGGGGTCCGAGTTTGTGAAAGACTTGAAAGGGAAAGGGGTGGGGGTTGTTTATCAATAAGGTTGACAGGTTGTGTAGACGAGGATAGGCAGCCAGTGAAGGTCTCTCAGGAAAGGACAGAAATAGCATATAATTGGGAATGGCATGACGCACACCCAGCGGATAGATGTCTTATAAAACACCCGGTTGGAATGGGCCCAGTTAACTCACCAGGTTTCATTTAGCGGTGATTGACGTTCACACAGGTGCCAATCGAGGCGAAATGGAAGCACTATACTTTTTACGCGTGAGAATATTGAGACAGTGGGCGGTTAGAATGTCCGATAGACGGCCTCTGTCTTGCTACATCCAGTGTTGGAGTATAACAATTATATTATTTATTTATCTGGTGAAACATGGGCCATCCTATGCAGGATAACGTCTGACATTATAGCCATGGGCTCAACGGGAACGATAATCAGTCAGATTGTAACATGTTAAAAATGCATAAATTAGGAAATACACCTACACCAACATTGGGCTAATTTCGTGTGCAGTGAGTAGCTCTGTGTGCGGTTCGTTATTGCTACAGTGAGTATACGGGATAGGCAGCTAGCCACTCTTCAGTAAAGGATTTGGAGGAGAATGTCGCGATTGCTGTTGCTATCCATGGTGCTGGAATTTGGAAACAGGCGCGGGCGTTTGGGGGCGTTTCCGTCCAATCTATCAGTTTTCTGTCTGTTCAAGCAACTTACTTAATGCAAGTACAATAATACTATTAAAGTCCACATTTTATAAAGGCATTGTCTAATTTCAAAGAGCATCGATGATTGGAAAGGTATTTTCATTTCTATATTAAGACTGAACATGTTGACCAATTTAATAAATAGGCTAGCTGACTTCTCTGTTTTGCCGATAGCTTCGACTCATTGGCCGTGCTTTATGTTGACAGACTGCTAGAGTGAGAAACCATAGCTTCAGAATACATTAACAACTCATAAACATGTCCACGCGCCTGGCGCGGCTAATAGCGCAGGTAGAATAAATCACAATGATAGAACGAAACGCAGTGTGAACATTATAAAAGCCAGCCTTTACTGAAAACCAGAGTCAAAAAAATTTTAAACTCAAATTTACTTTGACTTGGACTTATTGAGATCGGGATTGGACACACTTGTTGGAAATTCTAGGAACCTTTTCATTTAGTCAATGTATAAATAAAACTACTTTCTAAGCTCACAGCTTTGACTACTTGTCTGTTTCATTCAGCACAAGTTTGGTATGAGCCAGACAATGAGAAGCCGAAGTCTTTCTTTCTTGAACAGTCAACGCCACTCACTTTCTAGATAGGCTGCTGGCGCCACCATGTGGTCATCATATTCCTTGCACAGATCACATTTCCGATACGTTTTTGTGCTTTGGCCCAGTAGGCTACTGTACACAACCGGTCAAAAGTTTTAGAACAACACCTATTCATTCAAGGGTTTTTCTTTACTAGCGAAGACATCGAAACTATGAAATAACACATATGGAATCATGTGGTAACCAAAAATTGTTACATCAAAATATATTTAAATATGTGAGATTCTTCAAATAGCCCCCCTTTGCCTTGATGACAGCTTTGCACACTCTTGGCATTCTCTCAACCAGCTTCATGAGGTAGTCACCTGGAATGCATTTCAATTAACAGGTGTGCCTTGTTAAAAGTTAATTTGTGGAATTGATTTCCTTCTTAATGCATTTGAGCCAATCAGTTGTGTTGTGACAAGTTAGAAAATAGCCCTATTTGGCAAAAGACCAAGTCCATATTATGGCAAGAACAGCTCAAATAAGCAAAGAGAACTGACAGTCCATCATTACTTTAAGACATTAAGGTCAGTCAATACGGAACATTTCAAGAACTTTGAAAGTTTCTTCAAGTGCAGTCGCAAAAAACATCAAGTGCTTTGATGAAACTGTCTCCCATGAGGACCGCCACAGGGAAAGAAGACCAAGAGTTACCTCTGCTGTAGAGGATAAGTTCATTAGAGTTACCAGCCTCAGAAATTGTACCCCAAATAAATGCTTCACAGAGCTCAAGTAACAGACACATCTCAACATCAGCTGTTCAGAGGAGACTGTGTGAATCAGGCCTTCATGGTCGATTTGCTGCAAAGAAACCACAACTAAAGGACACCAACAAGAAGAGACTTGCTTGGGCCAAGAAACACGAGCAATGGGCCGGTGGAAATGTGTCATTTGGTCTGGAGTCCAAATTGGACATTTTTGGTTCCTACCGCTGTGTCTTTGTGAGACGCGGTGTGGGTGAACGGATGATCTCCGCATGTGTGGTTCCCACCGTAAAGCATGGAGGAGGAGGTGTTATGGTGTGGGGGGGCTTTGCGGGTGACACTCTCTGTGATTTATTTAGAATTCCAGCATGGCTACCACAGCATTCTGCAGCGATATGCCATCCATCTGGTTTGGGCTTAGTGGGACCATCAGTTGTTTTTCAACAAGACAATGACCCAACAAACCTCCAGGCTGTGTAAGGGCTATTTTACCAAGAAGGAGAGTGATGGAGTGCTGCATCAGATGACCTGGCCTCCACAATCCCCCAATCTCAAAGAAATTGAGATGGTTTGGGATGAGTCAGACCTCAGAGTGAAGGAAAAGCAGCCAACAAGTGCTTGCATATGTGGGAACTCCTTCAAGACTTTGGGAAAAGCATTCCAGATGAAGCTGGTTGAGAGAATGCCAAGAGTGTGCAAAGCTGTCATCAAGTCAAAGTGTGTCCTCACCAGGGTCTTGACTGACTGCAGTTCGCCGACGTAACCGACTTCGGTGGGCAAATGCTCACCTTTCATGGCCACTGGCACACTGGAGAAGTGTGCTCTTCATGGATGAATCCTGGTTTCAACTGTACCGGGCAGATGGCAGACGTATGGCGTTGTGTGGATGAGCGGTTTGCTGATGTCAACGTTGTGAGTGCCCCATTTTGGCAATGGGGTTATGGTAATGGCAGGCATAAGCTACGGACAACGAAAACAATTGCATTTTATCGAAGCTGAAAATGTACCAGTTCTTCCATTGAGCATATTTTTGATGTTCTGGATCGACATGTACGACAGCGTGTTCCAATTCCCACAAATATCCAGCAACTTCACACAGCAATTGAAGAGGAGTGGGACAACATTCCACTGGCCACAATCAACAGCCTGATCAACTCTAAGTGTAGGAGATGTGTCGCGCTGCATGAGGCAAATGTTGGTCACACCAGATACTGGCTGGTTTTTTGATCTACGGGCCTACTTTTTTTAAGGTATCTGTGACCAACAGATGCACATCTGTATTACCAGTCATGTGAAATCCAAAGATTTTAAATTTTTATTTAACTATGCAAGTCAGTTAAAAACAAATTCTTATTTACAATGACAGCCTACCCCGGCCAAATCCTAACGACGCTGGGCCAATTGTGTGCCCCCCTATGGGACTCCCAATCACGGCTGGTTGTGATACAGCCTGAAATTGAACCAGGGTCTGTAGTGACGCCTCTAGCACTGAGATGCAGTGCCTTAGACCGCTGCGTCACTCGGGAGCCCAAGGGCCTAATGAATTTATTTAAAATGACTTATTTCCTTATGAACTGTAAAATATTTTCAATTGTTTCATTTACATTTTTGTTCAGTGTAGTTAGTAGTAACCTATCCTACCACCCTCAAGCTCAAGTGTAGTCTGTTGCACCATGGTGACTTTGTATTTTAAGATAACAGGAGAAGTATAAAGCAGTTTACATATATTCAATAATAGAGAAGACAGGAAGTGCTTCACAACAATTGGAGCAGTTAAAAATCTATTTGTGTTCATCCAACAGCCATGAAGTTATGAGCTATGAAACTGGAACACATAATAATACACATGGAAGAACCCTATATGGCTTATCATTATGGTATATGCTGTCTCTGTCCTCATTATGGTATATGCTGTCTTTGTCCTCATTATGGTATATGCTGTCTTTGTCCTCATTATGGTGTATGCTGTCTTTGTCCTCATTATGGTATATGCTGTCTTTGTCCTCATTATGGTATATGCTGTCTTTGTCCTCATTATGGTGTATGCTGTCTTTGTCCTCATTATGGTGTATGCTGTCTTTGTCCTCATTATGGTATATGCTGTCTTTGTCCTCATTATGGTATATGCTGTCTTTGTCCTCATTATGGTATATGCTGTCTTTGTCCTCATTATGGTATATGCTGTCTTTGTCCTAAAGGCCTTTTCGAAGGAAGCTCCTTTTGTATTAGGGAATAAGGCTGTTGATGTTCAAAAGTGTGTTTCTGGATTCTTATAGTAAACATACAAAGTCAACAGGATAAAGAGGACAGGATTACCTTGTGGACTTTACCTCAGAGAAGAAGGACACAACCTGAACAACATCAACACTGTAAAACACACTCATCCTCAGTCACTCTCTCGAGGTTGTCTGGAAAGTCATTAAGTGTGAACCTCCCTTAGACGTAGTCAATCAGTCTGTATTATATTCCACATTCAAACATAATAATTAAGTGTGTCCACTTCCACACTAAGAAGCAATAATTGAGTGTGTACTCCATCCCTCAGACATAGTCGTTGAGTCTGTAGCCACTGCTGGACACTGAGGTGCGTGAGGGAGTGCGGTTGCCATTCAGTGCGACAGGGGGATAGTAAGGGGGTGCTGGGGTGTTTAAAGTGCTGAAGACAGGGGGAGAAGGAGGGTGGTGACGACGAGGTAGCTGGAGGGGGAGGGCGTTCCCGGGCCGCCCCTCACAGTTCCAACAGAGCACCGCCCCTCCCATCAGACTTAGACAGGCCGAGACATAGCCCAAATACACCGCCATGCCAATCTCATACTTCATACCTGCAACACATAGTAACATTTCTTGTTATTTATCTGAACAGACAATTATAAGCAAAAGCTGAGTTCTAATACAATACAAGTAAATAAAGCAGGACTGATAGAATTAATACTACCTTCAGGTATGATGGGGTTGTAGAAGTCGAGGATGACATCATTGGTTGTCCAGCAGACAGTGATAAGGCAGAGCATGCCTGCAGACAGGAAGCAGACCCCTCCACTGATGGCCAGGACGTGCTTGGTGGGGGAGCGTCGGGCACAGCGGGTACACTTCATCCCTGTAGAGGACACCAGGACTGCCAGGGTGGAGGTCAGACAGGATAGCACCATCAACGCCCGCGCTGCCTAGAGGGAGGGAGCAGGGTCGAGGGTCGAGGGAGGAGAAAGGAATTTAGTATCATAATGGCTGCTGCTCAAATTAATCCATTCAATGAATGAATCAATTAACAAATCAATCAACCAATCATTCCTACTTGCAGGTCAGGTGGCAGAGCCAGCATTGAGCGATGTACTTCACACTGGTAGATGCCCGTGCTGTGCCACACACACTCCATCCAGAGGCCCTTCATGTATGCAGTGGTTGTGATGATGTTAGAGCCCACATATAACGTCCGCCGCCAATGGGGGAGCACCGTAGCAACTACACTAACTACAAGCCCCAACAGACCCAGGAAGAAGCCCAAGAGCTGGACCACCATGCTGGCCATTTCTGCAACATCTGCTGATGGAGAACTACACACACAGAACTTAAAACAAAACTAGCTCACACACTGCACTGCTACACCCAAGACAACACACACAGAACCACACAAACAGAGCAACACACACAACCACACAATAATCCCTTTGAGATGTGAGTTTAGTATCCTATTATTCTGGCCTTTAGCTCTGGTTACCAGCTGTACAGTTGGAACTCCAGTGGGTCTAGAGTCAGTCACAGTGTTGAAGCCATCCCGCAGTGGTGGTCTCTTTGGGGCTCAGGGGTTGTGGATTCACTGGCTTCAGTGTTGTCTCCGAAGCTCTGTGCTGTGACTTCAGTCTCTGGGGCTAGGCTTCAGTTGTTGTCTCTGGCGTTGTTTTAAACAATGGCTGTGGCTTCCACATGCTCTCTAGAGCTCTCTCTGACAGGGCCTTCTAATGACGCTTCTGTTCCTGGTCTTGTTGGCTGAGCCTGCGACCAATAGCTTATTTGTTCAGCTCCACCTGTTGATTGTAGTCCCCTGGGCTCAGCTAGCTAGTCTCTCTTTGACTGTGACTGTCCCCCTGGCCCTGTGGAGAACACACATGATTAAACATTCACAGAAATCAACACTCAGCTGAGTTGAATGTTACAAACCACTAACTTCTGAATGAGAGACCTTTTTGTAACCCCTTGTTTAGAAACACTGAAACGACTTAATGAGACGCATTCAGCTGGTCCATAATAAATAATGGGTTTAATAAAACTAATTTTATTATAGGCTAATCATACTGTTTGGAATTTTATCACTGTGAATATGTAATGCAGTTGGAATATATAACTCTACAAAAGTGGTAACTGTGGTTCATTCACAGACAGATGGGTCATTTAGTCACAAGCTTCATCAAATCATTTGCAAGTAGCTTAGTTGGTAGAGCATGGTGCTTGTAATGCTAAGATAGTGAGTTTGATTCCTGGGACCACCAGGAATATGTAAAATGTATACATGCATGACTCTCAGTTGCTTTGGATAAAAGAGTCTGCTAAATGGCATATATATGTGTACAGTGGGGCAAGAAAGTATTTAGTCAGTCACCAATTGTGCAAGTTCTGCCACTTAAAAAGATGAGAGAGGCCTGTACTTTTCATCATAGGTACACTTCAACTATGATAGACAAAATTAGAAAAAAAATCCAGAAAATCACATTGTAGGATTTTTAATGAATTTATTTGCAAATTATGGTGGAGAATAAGTATTTGGTCACCTACAAACAAGCAAGATTTCTGGCTCTCACAGACCTGTAACTTCTTCTTTAAGAGGCTCCTCTGTCCTCCACTCGTTACCTGTATTAATGGCACCTGTTTAAAGTTGTTATCAGTATAAAAGACACCTGTCCACAACCTCAAACAGTCACACTCCAAACTCCACTATGGCCAAGACCAAAGAGCTGTCAAAGGACACCAGAAACAAAATTGTAGACCTGCACCAGGCTGGGAAGACTGAGTCTGCAATAAGCAGCTTGGTTTGAAGAAATCAACTGTGGGAGCAATTATTAGGAAATGGAAGACATACAAGACCACTGATAATCTCCCTCGATCTGGGGCTCCACGCAAGATCTCACCCCGTGGGGTCAAAATGATCACAAGAACGATGAGCAAAATTCCCAGAACCACACAGGGGGACCTAGTGAATGACCTGCAGAGAGCTGGGACCAAAGTAACAAAGCCTACCATCAGCAAGGGCATTGAAGATGAAACATGGCTGGGTCTTTCAGCATGACAATGATCCCAAACACACCGCCCGGGCAACAAAGGAGTGGCTTCGTAAGAAGCATTTCAAGGTCCTGGAGTGGCCTAGCCAGTCTCCAGATCTCAACCCCATAGAAAATCTTTGGAGGGAGTTGAAAGTCCATGTTGCCCAGCAACAGCCCCAAAACATCACTGCTCTAGAGGAGATCTGCATGGAGGAATGGGCCAAAATACCAGCAACAGTGTGTGAAAACCTTGTGAAGACTTATAAAAAACGTTTGACCTCTGTCATTGCCAACAAAGGGTATATAACAAAGTATTGAGACAAACTTTTGTTATTGACCAAATACTTATTTTCCACCTTAATTTGCAAATAAATTCAAAAAAAATCCTACAATGTGAATTTCTGGATTTTTTTTCTAATTTTGTCTGTCATAGTTGAAGTGTACCTATGATGAAAATTACAGGCCTCTCATCTTTTTAAGTGGGAGAACTTGCACAATTGGTGGCTGACTAAATACTTTTTTGCACCACTGTATATGGTACCTCCTAATTGTATTTAACCACAAGACAGAATTATTTTAATATGCTTTTGTATGAATACTGCACGGCAAGTTTGATTAAATTGAGATTCTTGGAAGGGCCTCTGAGGCGCAGATACTGTAGTTTAGACGTTTAAGTATTGGGAACCCAAGGGTAGTTAAGCATTGACTTTCACTCACTCTGTTTTCCCCTGTCCTCTCCTTCATCTTATGTAACTTACTTTGGAAAACAACTTTTATTGTGATTTGAATAATGCAGATAGGAGAGGGCCATGGATCTAGTGAACAATATAACACACATTGCCACACCCACTATTGTTGTTTACAACAAATGCCAGTAATATTAAATGTCACAGCAAAGTTGATTGTGTCATAAAGCACAAAGTAATAAAACATTATTATCTGAAGAAGTGGAGGAGAGAGGGGGTGTTGTCGGTACACAAAACAAAATCTAGAATCTGAAGTTCTTCGGCTATCCCCATAGTAGAAACCTTTGAATAACTATTTTTGGTTCAACGTAGAATCTTTTGGATCCAAGTAGAAGCTTTTTGGATTCCAGGTAAAACCTTTTTGGGTTCCATGTAGAATCCTTTCCTTTCTACATGGAACCCCAAAAGGGTGCTCCTTTGGGGATAGCTGAAGAACCCTTTTGGAACCTTTTTTCAAAGAGTGTAGATAATGTGTGGAAGCTTCTGCATATGGGATCAGAGTCCTGATATGATTCTACTGCTGCCAGTGGGTCACACACACGCACACACACACACACACACACACACACACACACACACACACACACACAAACTCTGTACAGTGACAGACAGGAGGCCTGCAGGCTCCAGACATGGCTGATCCAAAATAGAATGAACACCTCAGAACTAAATCACATGCCGTTGCTATTCTGCTTTATACATATATGCCTATCATTTAGACTACTACAGTTCTCCTTTGCCTCATTCAGAGGGATTAAAGTTGACGTCAATACTATGATGTTTCACTTTCTACTCCACTTTCCAGTTTTCATTCATCTACCACCAATCTTGAAACAAAACCGTCACCATTATACTATTTCTATACTCTATCAAAGCGCAACAGTTCCATTCCTCACTGGGACACTGGGAACAGAATGCTCTTTGTGTTTAATGATTGATTCTGTAAGGGAGGAGACACCCACACAATAGAACAACAGATGAACATGTTTTTGGCTACTGCTCACGTGAGTTCAAACTTTATTTTTCCGTGCACGTAGCACAAATAATACAAAGCTACAAAATAAGAACCCCAACAAAGTGATTTACTCAACACCTACTCCCTCCTCTTTCCTTCTTACCTGTGACATGTATATCCAGCCGGGTGCTGTCCAATGCTACAGGAGGCGGGAAGCGGCTGGCAGTCTATGTTTATGTGTTCTATGCAGATTCACAGACCCATGTTATAAAGCATTCATATGACTCTCTATAGTTAACAGGCTTGTCAATGCTGCACGCCATAACCCAGACCAGACCAGCTCTCTGTCTGTTTGCTCTCTCTTACTCTCTCTTTCCCTCTATCACCAGTGTTGCCTCTGCTTCAGTGTCCAAGTGGGGGCAGTGTATGGGTTTGTGTGTGTTCTTATTGTCCAGTTAGGGTGGTGACAACTGTCTGTCAGTAATGTTACGCAGTGTGGCTCTGGTGTAGCTTACTTTAGCTCTATCAGGGTTAGATGCAAACATAGTTCTTGCCCCAGGGGAAGAGGGAGGGCATCATCACACTGCATGTTCCTCCTCCTCCTCACCAGTCAATATGGGGATCTGTCAACAACAAAAAGTAAGATGTAAACAACAGATCAAAATTAAAAATGTTTGATGACAGTGCAGTATCTAACCTTAGACTATTTCAAGAAGACAATAGCGGATAATGACAGTATTATAAATGATCATGCCTTAGCTGGTCATTACTGAGACGTGGTTAAGGAAGAATGTTTTGAATACTGTTGTTAACCTTTCTGGTTATAAGTTTTTTCGGCAAAACAGTTCTTCCAAATGTGGTGGAGTGGCAATCTTTACCAAGGATCACCTTCAGTGCTTGGTTGTCTCCAAGTCTGTCCCAAAACAATTTGATGTGCGGTTTTTAAGCATTAAACTTTCAAATAGCTCTTTGTTGACTGTTGCTGGGCGCTATCGTCCTCCATCAGCACCGGCCTGTACCCTACCTGCCCAAAACGCTCTCCTGGCTCCTTACACTAAGTCTGAATTTGTCCTGCTAGGTGACCTAAACTGGGACATGCTTAAACTACCTGACCAAGTCCTAAAGCAATGGGACTCCCTAAATATTTCTCAGATTATAACCAATCCCACAAGGTATGACTCCAAACACCCAGAAAAGGCTACTCTCCTTGATGTTATCCTCACAAATAATACTGATAGGTATCAGTCTGGTGTTTTCAGTAATTACCTTAGTGAACACTGTTTTACAGCCTGTGTTCGTAATGGCTGCTCAGTGAAATGACCTGTCCTGATTTGTCATAGACGCTTGCTAAAAAACTTTTTGCAATTCTTCCTTCATGAACTGGCCTCTGAAAACGGTATAGAATCAGCTTGATCCCCTCTGTCGAAGATGCTTGGACCTTCTTTTTGGATATTTTCAGTGGTATTGTTAAAGGTCCTCAATGATGTCATCATTGCCCATGATTCTAAGCAATATAGCCCTTATGCACATTCCATGATCTAACGTTCTAAACACACTTCATATCGGTGCGGCAATTTCCGGTCAGTTTAGTTGTTATCGAGGATATAACGTTACTACCACTATGTCGCAGTTTTTTACTAGGTGTCTTCAGGCCTCAAATTAATATTAATGATGTACATCGAATTGTTAAATCAGCTTCAGAGACTCCAGCTAGCAAGAATGAAGAGGGGTTCGAGATGTATATAGGAAGCTACATAGACAACTACGAAGGTAAATACCAAGTCAGTGACAGATATAACGATAGCTAGTTACTTCGTAAAATGATGTAACGTTGACATAATCTACCTGAGATCGTATGCATTTTAGTTAGCTTGGTTAAGTTATGCTTGCTAGCTATATTTGCTAGCTAAAAATAATTGTTATTCATGTCTTCTACACAGTATCTAACAAAGATACATTGACAGGGGAGATCACCGTGAGGGCTGCCTGTCACAGGTCCATGAGGAAGAGTGAAAAGCTGCACAGCATGAGAGTAGGGAAGGTTATAGATAGCTACTAGGGACCTTGTTAAACATCTCCTGTGAGACACTGTCATCATGGTCAAAATGTGTTTGAGACAGTGTCAACGTTTAATCTTATCAGTAGATAGATATTAATGATGGGTCCCAATCCCAATTTAGAATTGCCCACTTTACCAAATAACCTGTTAAGATCTGTTGATGCAGTGTTTGGTAATTGTGTTATTGAGACACAATCTATTCCTGTATAGTTAAATGAGCCCCTAGTTAATAAGACTAGACACTACTATGTTTATTGTTATTTATGGGCCTCATCATTCTTGTTTCTCACTTCAGTCACTTCACTTATCTTCACAGATGGTGTTAAAGCACTCCGTACCAGTGATAGTGGTCCAAAGCCACTGCTCCTGTGTTGCAGGAAGTGCTCTGTGCAATCATCTGGTGGCCCTTTACCAGACAGCGCACTACTCTCAATGAAACATTCCTGCTGCACCACCAGTTCACAGCTGCACAGACACAGAACAGCGTTGGCACAAGCCAAGAACACTTGTGAGTCTATCAATATCCATAAAAAAATGCAAATGAAAAGTATTCTGCCTATGTAACAGTAAATCCTTGTTAATTAGGGTGTGAAGCCAGGTCCGGTTGATGGGATAGAGTTCCGTAAACCAACTAACTCGTGTGCTGATGGAATAAGGTAAGTTGGAGGTTCCTAGAATGGAAACATTTTAGAAAACATGTTCTTGTATCCAGATGATAATGACAAATATTTGTGACAAAGAGTGGGGGCAAATATATACATGTAATCTATAAATCTGTATATTTTAATTCATTTAAAAAAAACTTTTGGGCTTTGGCTGTTTCTGGAAAAGTTACATGAGTCTTTGTCATTGTAATCTCTCCAATCTGATGTTAAGGTTTTAAAATGTTTTGCAGAAGTTCTCTCTACAAAGCACTCAATGGATACATGCCTGACATGGACCTTCTCCGCGTCTCAGAACCGTATGGCAACTTTTCTCCACTTACTGCCCCTCTTGTGACAACAATGGAAATGTCAGCTGACCTGCCCCTGGTTGAGTCCGCCTTTGGGCCAGTGTAAGCCGGCAGTGTGCTGTCCTATCAGCTTCCACAGCCAAAGACCAGTGAAATTGTGAAGATTGCCGATGTCACTTATCCACCAATACTTCCATTAGATGGCTACAGGCTTCAGGCTTCCCAGTGTGCTTACGTCCTTAGCCATCAGGAGCAGTTGCACCTCAAGGCGTTAGAGACAACCTACGAGATGTCACACAAAGTCAAGGTTGCTACAAGGGAGCGGAGCAGCAGCCCGGAATGGCATCAGCTCAGGAAAATGAGAATAACATCATCTCGCTTCCAAGAGGTTTGCCAAGGTTTGCCATGTCCGGGGAGAGACCTCAGCTGACCATCTAGCTGAGCGGATGTTCAAGGGATCTGGTATGCAGACCATGGATATGAAGAGGGGGCTAGCCATGGAGCCAGTGGCTGTACAGGGATCAGGTATGCAGACCATGGATATGAAGAGAGGGCTAGCCATGGAGCCAGTAGCTGTACAGGAGTACGGCACACTGAAGAATGTTAACTTCTTTCCGTGTGGCTTCGTAGTGCACCCAGATGCTCTGTGGTTTGGATCCTCTCCAGATGGAATCATATTTGATCCCAGTGTGAGACCACACTTTGGATTCTTAGAGGTCAAGTGCCCAAATGTACCAAGTTATGTTGACTGCCCTTATCTGAAGATACAGAATGGAGAGCTGAAGTTGAAGAGATCTCATGCTTACGCCTGCTCATGCAGGTGCAAGGTCAAATCCTTCTCACAGGTTGTAGCTGGTGTGACTTTGTCATCTGTACACAGGAGGACATCCTAGTTGAAAGGATATATACAGATCTACAGGTTTCAAAAGCTACAAGAGAGAAGGTTGACCACTTTTATTTTTCCACTACTTGCAGAACTGTCTCTCGCACCTGAATGGATCCCCTGCATGGGTGCCAAGTTTAGTGGTTTTATGAAAAATAAGTATTGATGTTCTTGTGAAGAAATCTACAGTAGAATAGATTTGTTTAAAAATATATATATTTCAGCAAATGTTCAACAGTTCAGTTAATCAATTACACATCTCTAACATTGTATTCAGTCTTGCATTCTGGTTATTCTGTTTACTTGATTTCTTTCCCCCACCCCTGTTACTCATTGCCTAATTAAAGCCAATACAAGCTCCACACAAACTGATATTCACTACAACACAAATGACTGATACATGTCGTAGATAAACAAATTATTATTTTGCTGTTAGCAAATAAACACATGTACATTTACACTGGCTTTGCCCATGCTCTGGACCGGATCAGAGACGCCACAGTCCATAGGCAGCGCACCTTGTTCTTCATCCCCCTCAGTTGGAGCAGGAGGTTTCAGTCATCTTCCCCAAACACCAGGTCTCTTTTGAATGTGCCAGTTCCACGCGAAGACAGTAGGAACAACACCTCTTTTTAGGTATTGTCGCCCCCTAATTTTCCCCCCAACAAAGTCACTTTCGACTAAATGTGTACTACACACCTTTGTGTGTTTGGTGACAGCAAAGTTGTCATGACGTACTGCCACCAACCACCTTTTTCTGAGCTCTTCATCGACCGGGAAACGATGGAAGCTCACAATACCATTACATTTGGAAGAAACTAAACACAGAGGCACTGAACAATGTTCATTAGCACCTCCTTCGCGGGGCTGTAATTTAAACATAGTCATTGCGAACTATTTCAGCCAGAAATGCATCGACGATAGCTAGTAAGCTAATGATAAAAACAATAGCAGAACTCGCTCCGGAAGTCATCAACCCAATCGGAAGTAAATTAGAACGTTGGAGGCTGTATAATGGATAGAGCCTATTGTGCTGCTATTTTTATTGACTTGGCCAAAGCTTTTGTTACGGTAGACCATTCCATTCTCGTGGGCCGGCTTAGGAGTATTGGTGTCGTTGAGGGGTCTTTGGCCTGGTTTGCTAACTACCTCTCTCAAAGAGTGCAGTGTATAAAGTCAGAAAACTGCTGTCTCAGCCACTGCCTGTCACCAAGGAGGTACCCCAAGGCTCAATCCTAGGCCCCACGCTCTCTCAATTTACATCAACAACATAGCTCAGGCAGTAGGAAGCTCTCTCACCCATTTATATGCAGATGATACAGTCTTATACTTAGCTGGCCCCTCCCTGGATTTTGTGTTAAATGCTCTACAACAAAGCTTTCTTAGTGTCCAACAAGCTTTCTCTACCCTTAACCTTGTTCTGAACACCTCCAAAACAAAGGTCCAAGGTTAAATCAGGCCAAGGTTAAATCTAGACTTGGTTTCCTCTATCGTAATCGCTCCTCTTTCACCCCAGCTGTCAAACTAACCCTGATTCAGATTACCAACCTACCCATGCTAGATTACAGAGACATAAATGTATCGATTGGCAGGTAAGGGTGCTCTCAAGCAGATGTTTTTTACCATTCGGCCATCAGATTCGTCACCAATGCTCCTTATAGGACACATCACTGCACTCTATACTCCTCTGTAAACGGGTCATCTCTGTATACCCATCGCAAGACCCACTGGTTGATGCTTATTTATAAAACCCTCTTAGGCCTCACACCCCCCTATCTGAGATATCTACTGCAGCCCTCATTCTCCACATACAACACCCATTCTGCCATTCACATTCTGTTAAAGGTCCCCAAAGCCCACCCATACCCGGGTCGCTCCTTATTTCAGTTCATTGCAGCTAACGACTGGAACGAGCTGCAACAAACACTCAAACTGGACAGTTTTATCTCAATGGCTTCATTCAAAGACTCAATCATGGACACTCTTACTGACAGTTGTGGCTGCTTTGTGTGATGTATTGTTGTCTCTACCTTCTTGACCTTTGTGCTGTTGACTTTGCCCAATAATGTTTGTACCATGTTTTTTTGCTGCTACCATGTTGTTGTCATGTTGTGTTTCTACCATGCTGTGTCACGTGTTGCTGCCTTGTTATGTTGTTGTCTTAGGTCTCTCTTTATGTAGTGTTGTGTCTCTCTTGTTGTGATGTGTGTTTTGTCCTATATTTATATTGTATTCATAAAAAATTAAAAAAAGAATCCCAGGCCCTGTCCCCGCAGGAGGTAAATAAGAATTTGTTCTCAAATAACTTGCCTAGTTAAATACATTTTAAATAAATAAACGTAAAGCTCTTATCATGGGACAACAGAGTGACACATAAGTACAGTACCTGATATACAGGAGATCCCATGTGGTGTGAGCTCATCCAAATCTGCTGGTTGCTCTTGATCTGGTCAGTGATACAGTCTGCCACTGTATTCTTAGTCCCATTCACTAAATTTGTGTCTAAGGACGCTATAGAAGACATGCACACAAGGCTATATTCCCAATCTGGCTGTCATTCCTCCATACAGTAGCCTAGCAGTGGCTTTTCTAGCAGCCTAGTGCAGCCCATCCTGCCCTGTGTCAGTCTCTTTTATAGGATTATGTGTCCTGTGTATCTCCTCCAGAGGGAGATGCCATATGAGTACCGAGGAGTTAATAGCCTTAGGGGAAGCACAGTAATCCTCCATGCATTAGGGAGCTGTGCTGGGCCCATTAGCTGTGCTGGGCCACAACTCAAGGAAAGGCTAGAAACTATTGGGCCTCTGTCTGTAATTAGGTGTTTATTATCTGCTTCTAGGACAGCAAATATGACATTTATATTTGATTGATCATTGTAAGCACCTGTTGAATGCAGATAAGGCCTAAACATTTCACATTCTAATCGCTTTATTCATAGGCTACTGTTACAGTAGATCTAGAAACAGCATTTAAAAAAATCTGCTCATGTCATGTCAGACTAATCATTAGACTAGCCTACATGAGAGGGATGGGGATTATAGGCAAATGTACATCGCACGTTTACATGACATTACAAAAGTAAAGTCAGCACAAAAACATTCAGAAAATGTTGATGGAAGGGTAGGTTATTTTTTTTCGCGCGAGATGAGTATTTCGCGGCAGAGCTGTTTCACTCGCGAGGGGTCGCCAAAAACAAGTCTGTCTGTAGTCCTACCTCAGCCTCAGGGAACGTTTCTTCTCAGCAGCTAGCTAGCCAAAATATTCACTTTATAGTCTATGATAAAAAAGAACAGTATAAGTCTGAAGACAGCTCACAAGTTTACTCAGTGTATGCTATTTTTGGATTCGTTTTCGCATCCAAAAGGTAAAGCTAGGCAAATGACAGCTAACGTTAGCTAGTTACAGTAGTTCACTCTTAAAGTTGACCGCTGTCTTTGATGTTCTCTTTGGAAATGAATCAATTATTCTTGCCAAATGACCTTCAACCTTCAATTCCTAGTTTATCCTCGGGTCAATAGCGTCCGGACAGTTTTGTGGCGATGGCGGCAGTCACCAGGAAATTCACCATGACCCAGAAGTTCCACCGCCGACGGTCCCGTCGCCAGCCCTATCCGGTGAGAACCATCACGACCCGGAGTCAGGGCATGGCCAGTGGCTGCTTCTTCGAGAGGCTGCCTGCAGAGGTCTTTGACATGGTCCTGGACAGACTCTCTGGTAGGTCTAACTAGCTAACTGGTTTAAATACAATGAATGGAGGAAGGGAGAGATAGAAGGAAAGGAAGGCTGGTAGGCCTGTCAATGTGTATGTTGATTGTCATTGACCTAATGAAGGTCTTTCCAGTCATGTCTTCTACTAGGCTAGCCAGCTGTGTGTGTGTGTGTGTGTGTGTGTGTGTGTGTGTGTGTGTGTGTGTGTGTGTGTGTGTGTGTGATATGACCCACATGCCTCTGTGTGTTGCAGTGCTTGAGATCAGTGTATTCAGCATGGTGTCCAAGGCCATCAGTCGCTACATTGTGAATCACATCTCTACTCAGACCTGGAGGAACAGAATGATCCTACAAAAGCTCCGGCACTGCTCCTCTCCCTCCTCTCCTCCCAAAGAGGACCCCGCCACCCTGGGACACTACAAAGCGCTGGGTAGGTAGTAGGTACAGCCTATAGGCGGGAATATGAAGTCAATCACAGCACTTTTCATAATACACTCTAGGCTACCTCAAGATAACTGTGTCTAGAAGTGCTTTTTAGTCATGTAAGTGTTATGTCTTTATTCATTCAGGGTTGACAAACAGATGTAATCATGGTGTCACCTTGTTGTTTGTTTCTGCTTGTTGTCTCAGGGTTGTTGTTCAAGAGGTGTACCCTGTTGCTACCTACAAAGGACAGGTTGAAGTTTATATATAGCAAGTTCTCCCAGGTAAGACAGAGAAAGGTGAGGGAGATAGATAAGGTTATGGAAATGAATGATAAGGATATTTAGCAATGTTGTTAAATTACTGTAGTAAAGCATGAGTTGTTACACATAAAAAAGAAAAAAGAACCAGTTAATCATTATAACACAGGTTGTGAAATAAAATATTTTACCTAGTTACAGTTCACATGAGGAAATCAGTTTATTAAATAAAATAAATCAAAATCAAACCAAATGTTATTTGTCACATGCGCCAAATACAACAGGCGTAGACCTTACAATGAAATGCTTACTTACAAACCCTTAACCAACAATGCAGTTTTAAGAAAATACCCCCCAAAAAGTAAGAGATAAGAATAACAAATAATTAAAGAGCAGCAGTAAATAACAATAGCGGGGCTGTATACAGGGGGTACTGGTACAGAGTCAATGTGTGGGGGCACCGGTGTTGAGGTAATTGAGGTAGTATGTACATGTAGGTAGAGTTATTAAAGTGACTATGCATAGATAATAACAGAGAGTAGCAGCAGCGTAGAGGGGGGGCAATGCAAATAGTCTGGGTAGCTATTTGATTAGCTGTTCAGGAGTCTTATGGCTTGGGGGTAGAAGCTGTTCAGAAGCCTCTTTGACCTAGACATGGCGCTCCAGTACTGCTTGCCATGTGGTAGCAGAGAGAACAGTATATGAATAGGGTGGCTGGAGTCTTAGGGCCTTCCTCTGACACCGCCTGGTATATAGGTCCTGGATGGCAGGAAGTTTGACCATACGCACTACCGTCTGTAGTGCCTTGTGGTCGGAGGCCGAGCAGTTGCAACCCGTCAGGATGCTCTCTGGTGTAGCTGTAAAAACATGCCAAATCTTTTCAGTCTCCTGTGGGGGAAAAGGTTATGTCGTGCCCTCTTCACGACTGTCTTGGTGTGCTTGGACAATGTTAGTTTGTTTGGTGATGTGGATGCCAAGGAACTTGAAGCTCTTAACCTGCTCCGCTATAGCTCCGTTGATGAGAATGGGGGCGTGCTCGGTCCTTCTTTTCCTGTATTCCACAGTCATCTCTTTTGTCTTGATCACGTTGAGGGAGAGGTTGTTCTCCTTGAACCACACGGTCAGTTCTCTGACCTCCCTATAGGCTGTCTCATCGTTGTCGGTGATCAGGCCTACCACTGTTTTGTCATCTGCAAACTTAATGATGGTTTTGGAGTTGTGCCTGGCCATGCAGTCATGAGTGAACATGGAGTACAGGAGGGAACTGAGCACGCATCCCTGAGGGGCCCCCCGTGTCGAGAATCAGCGTGGCTGATGGGTTGTTACCTACACTTCCACCTGGGGGCGGCCCGTCAGAAAGTCCAGGATTAGGCCCTAATCTATGGATTTCACATGACTGGGCAGTGGTGCAGCCATGGGTGGGCCTTGGAGGGCATAGGCCCACCCACTTGGCAGGCAGGTCCACCCACTGGTGACCCAGGCCCAGCCAATTAGAATTAGTTTTCCCCCACAAAATGGCTTTATTAAAGACAGAAATACTCCTCACATTTTAAAGTAGCCTTTTATTGTCCCCAGCACAAGGCCTTTGAAAAATTTCTGGGATTTTTTATTTCAGCTCATGAAACATGGCACCAACACTTTACATGTTGCGTTTATATTTTTGTTCAGTGTTGTAAGGCCTACATACTGTAGATTAGTGCTTCAACCCTGTTGCTGGAGAGCTATCCTCCTGTAGTAGGTTTTCAATCCAACCACAGGTGTAACTAACCTGATTCAGCTAATCAACCAGCTAGTTATTAGAATCAGGTTTGCTAGATTATGGTTGGAACAAAAACCTACAGGACGGCAGTTCTCCAGGAACAGGGTTGGAGAGACCGGTTGTAGATGTCCATAGACTTACATACACCGCTTGTCTCTCCCTGCCTCTCAGGTCCCGTGCTTCATGATGGAGCAGTGCACTGCCTCAACAGGCTGCCCTTTCTTCTCCAGCTACGGAGTTTTCTTGCAGGTGAGACCCTAAAGTAGCTTCAAAAGAAAAATACCTATGAAACACACAAGACAAATCTTTTCAGTCTCCTGAAAAAAAGATATGTAACAGATCATTGCTGTTTGACTGACAGACGTTGATTGCGGGCTGGGATGAGCTGGAGTGTCACCGGGTCTTCAACTTCCTGTGCGACTTCACAAACCTTCCCCGGAAGATCGAGTTGGTCGTCACTGGAAAGCCAGGTGGGTGTCTGTCCCTAATTCAGAGAGAGAAGGTGTGAGGAGGAAAGAGAGACAGTAATGTTTCCCCTCTGTGTCTAGGAGCATGTCAGCGGTTGGAGCTGCAGATCCGTGGGTTCTGTCGTCAGGTTCTGTTGGAGCCGTGGAGCAGCCGAAGAGACACTCTGTTCTGGCTCACCAGGATCCTCCAGTCCTGGCCCATGGTCTCACAGGCCAGGCTACTGTTCATACTCTATGGACCACGGCTGCCTGACGGTTAGTATGCAGTGAGTTTGTGCATGTGTGTACATCCTCCAACCCTGGCCCATGGTAGAGAGTGTGAGTGTGTGTGTGTGTGTGTGTGTGTATTAACAGTCTGTATTTTTTCCAGGTTCTCTGGGCTGGCAGGAGCAGCTGGGTGCAGGAGTAGCCCAGTGTTCTCTGTGGGACTTGGCCAAGGCTGTGATCCTGCTCCACAGTGACCTGGAGGCTAGAGACTGGACCACTGACACCGTACTGGCCATACTGGAGGAACTCACAGGTACACACACTTTAACCTTTTACTGTAGTGGGCTAAATCACGGTCACACGGAGTGATTCTTGGTAGCCTTAAACAAATCTACTTTGAAACAAAGTATTTACCTCACGCACATGGGCTTACAAAAAAGAAGACACCTGTATCATGTCAGATATAGAGCTGAGTTTGCATCCAAATATTACACTTTATATACATCACAGTAGACTGAAATATAACAAAACTGTTTGACATAGAAACACTGGATTAACACACACACACACCTTTATTCAGGTGCACACAGCGTCTTCGTTGTGCTCATCACATCTCTGGTCTCCCCAGTGCTCCCCCAGGCGTGGCATGTAGAGAGCGTGGCCAGGCTGTTGATCCTGTGTGGGAACAGTCTGTGTTACAGTATTCTGGCTAGCAAGGCTCTCAACGGACGCCTCTTTGAGATCTCACGACTCCTCGTCTACCTCATACTGGTCAGTACACATCTGTGTGTGTGAGAAGGTTGGCTATTCAAATCAAATCAAATATACACATATTTACCAGATGTTATTGCGGGTGTAGCGAAATGCTTGTGTGTGTTATAGTTATGTTTCATATGTGTGTATTGTAGGTGTGTGAGAAGGACGGCTACTGTATGAACTGGTCGGTGAGGATGGTGCAGCAGGTGTGCCAGGTGTTCTTGTCGCCCTCAGACAGGTGGTCATTCATCCAGAGCGTTGAGAACATGTTCTCAGAGGTTACCATGGAGATGTACGAGGTTGTCATGGCAGGTGAGGACATGGCAGGGCAGGTGGTTCACTATGTTTGGTCCCAGATAGCCATATGGCCTTTGTCTGTACTGTCTGTAATCTCCCTCTCTTTCAGGTAACCGTCATGAGGACATGGAGACCTTCCAGAGCCTCCTGAATGCCAGCGCTCACTTCCACACTGAGATAGTCTACATGTTCCTCAAGAAGGCTTGAGGACAGAGAAAGGAAAGTGAGGGGCTGAAGAAATAAAGGGTGAGGGGATAAGAGATAGAAGAAAAGGAGAGAGTAGGGACACTGTCAGGGAAATGATGATCTGAAGGTTTGTGTTTGAGCAGATAGAGGGATATAAAAGGAGTGAAGGTAGCCCAAGACGATAGGGCAAATTAAGGGTTTCTTCTCCCTTTGTCAACAGTATTCACATCATTACACTTTTATACTTTTGTTATACAGCTTATTTATACTTTTGTAAATTAACTACTTTAAAATATTGGTATCCTGTAAAGGGAGTATTTAATTATATTTATAGATTTATTAATATAAGTTTGCAACTATTTATTAGCATTTCATAAAGGTGTTCAACTTGTACAGTATAACGGTTATGATGCATTGATTGTACTTGATGCTTCTGTGTTGATGGAAGCTGAAACTCATCTGTTTTTGCATAAATTATTAAAATGGACTTTGGGGTCTACAGTGTTGATTCACTATTATCTCCTCTCACTATGTGAGATCAATGAACATAAAGATCCAGCAAATAGAAAGATAAATTGTCACCCCCTTTGATGAAAAGGAAGAGACTACAAATCAAGAAAATACCAAGCCGTTTGTTTTCATTTAAACATCCCAATATATAGGAATATATTTAGCACTGACTGGTGTAATAAACTCAGCAACAACAAAACACATATATTTTTCAGGACCCTGTCTTTCAAAGGTAATTCGTAAAAATCCAAATAACTTCACAGATCTTCATTGTAAAGGGTTTAAATACTTTTCCGTGCTTGTTCAATGACACATGAACAATTAATGAACATGCACCTGTGGAAAGGTCATTAAGACTAACAGTTTACAGACGGTAGGCAATTAAGGTCACAGTTATGAAAACTTAGGACATTAAAGAGGCCTTTCTACTGACTCTGAAAAACACCAAAAGAAAGATGCCCAGGGTCCCTGCTCATCTGCGTGAACGTGTCTTAGGCATGCTGCAAGGAGGCATGAGGTCTGCAGATGTGGCCAGGGCAATAAATTGCAATGTCTGTACTGTGAGACACCTAAGACAGTGCTACAGGGAGGCAGGATGGACAGCTGATTATCCTCGCAGTGGCAGACCACGTGTAACAACACTTGCACAGGATCTGTACATCCGAACATCACACCTGTGGGACAGGTACAGGATGGCAACAACTGCCTGAGTTACACCAGGAACGCACATTCCCTCCATCAGTGCTCAGACTGTCCGCAATAGGCTGAGAGGCTGGACTAAGGTCCTCACCAGACATCACCGGCAACAACGTCGCCTATGGGCACAAACCTACCGTCGCTGGACCAGACAGGACTGGCAAAAAGTGTTCTTCACTGACGAGTCGCGGTTTTGTCTCACCAGGGGTGATGGTCGGATTCACGTTTATCATCGGAAGTAATGAGCGTTACACTGACGCCTGTACTCTCCAGTGGGATTGATTTGGAGGTGGAGGGTCCGTCATGGTCTGGGGTGGTGTGTCACAGCATCATCGGACTGAGCTTGTTGTCATTGCAGGCAATCTCAACACTGTGCGTTACAGGGAAGACATTCTCCTCCCTCATGTGGTATCCTTCCTGCAGGCTCATCCTGACATGACCGTCCAGCATGAGAATGCTGATTGTCTGCAAGACAGGAATGTCAGTGTTCTGCCATGGCCAGCGAAGAGCCCAGATCTCAATCCCATTGAGCGTGTCTGGGACCTGTTGGATCGGAGGGTGAGGGCGAACTTGCAGGTGCCTTGGTGGAAGAGTGGGGTAACATCTCACAGCAAGAACTGCCAAATGTGGTGCAGTCCATGAGGAGGAGATGCACTGCACTATTTAATGCATCTGGTGGCCACACCAGATACTGACTGTTACTTTTGATTTTGACCCCCTTTGTTCAGGGACACATTATTCCATTTCTGTTAGTCACATGTCTGTGGAACCTGTTCAGTTTATGTCTCAGTTGTTGAATATTATGTATTTACACATGTTAAGTTTGCTGAAAATAAACGCAGTTGACAGTGAGAGGACATTTATTTTTTTGCTGAGTTTATGTCTGAAAAACAGTCAGCACATTAAATGGCATAAAAAAACAAGCATTAAGTACAGCTCAGAAATGTAGAGGGTAAAAATGTTACAACAGAATACATTAATCATATCTTTCCACATTCAGACAGCACAGTTACACACCACGTGCTGTAACACTGAATAACACACAAACAATCTCGGAGGGTAGTTTCTACACTGCAACAAGCTGTTCAGCAACACTTCACATCAACACTTTACAACAGTATCATACAGCAGGCATCATGACAGAGTAACAAATAGAAAGAGGAAACAAGTGATTCCCTTGCACCGTATAAATAGTGACATCAGATAACCAAAGACACACCCAGTTGGAGGAGCCATGTTGTAGTCACTGAGGCCTCTCTCTTCTCCCCATCACGATCCTTCTTCATAAGCATTTCATCCATTTTATTTCATCAAGTCTTCATTGTTTTGATATGATCTGTTTATAAAGATATGGACATTTCATGAGATTAAAGTTAAAACAAACAGCCTGAACAATAAGACCTGAAGTTCCACAAAACACCTATAACAGTACGGCACTAGAGAGTTACGAATAGGGGAGTTTAATCATCATTACCCATATGTCAACATTATACCATAATTGCAGTGTTTAAGACTAAATACAGTCTCCCCTGTTCCTAACTCATCAACATCCATCTGTACTTCACCAAGTCCACCACAGTGACATAAACTAATGTGAGTTCACATAATACTTACTGTGCAATTTGCTCTATGGGTAAGGTGGAACAAAACAGAATAATTCACTATTGGTGTCAAAATTACATTACAAAAAAAAAGTAACACACACACACACACACACACACACACACACACACACACACACACACACACACACACACACACACACACACACACACACACACACACACACACATACACACACACACACACACACACTACTGTACCTTGTAGCCAGTCCACCCCCTCCAGTAGACCCTCTCCTTTTACAGCATTACTGGCACTAAAACAGATGGACAGAAGCTAGTAACCTATCCCAATATCACTGTATGTGTCTGTACCTTCTTGTGTGTGTGTGTGTGTGTGTGTGTGTGTGTGTGTGTGTGTGTGTGTGTGTGTGTGTGTGTGTGTGTGTGTGTGTGTGTGTGTGTGTGTGTGTGTGTGTGTGAGACTAGGATAGGGTTGTGTCTTACCATATATGCCAGGGTTTGTCCTTGATGTTTTCCAGACAGAGCAGCTGAGAGACTTTGACTAAAGACATGGCTTCTCTCAGGTCACTCTTATTAGCAAAGAACAGCACTGGCAACCTCCTGCTGCGGATGTCTGCAGGGAGCAGGAATGCAGGAGAACAGGTGAAAAAACAGTTGGCTCTCTGTCTGTCTGCCCCCCCTCTTCATTTCTCTCCCTCTCTCTCTCTCTTGCTCTCAATCTCTGACCTTGGTGATTGAGAAGAGTATCCAGCTCCTCTTTGGCAACGACCATTCGTAATTTATCTCCACTATCGATGACAAATATGATGGCGTGACTCTCTCTGTGGACACAAGAAACAGGATAAACAACACTGAATCTGATCTCTACATCACTAATAACTACTACTTGGAGACGGGGGTAAGGTTGTGTAACCATTAAAACTGCTCTACAGGCAATACTTGATTACTCTAAGATCAGAGGTAAGGCACCACAGGCTCAACATGTCTTATCACATGATGCAGTTCTAGATAAACATTGCCGGTGTAAAGTCTTACTTGTAGTAATGTTCCCATAGGTTTCTATATCTGCTCTGACCAGACATGTCAAACACTGTGAAGGACAAACTTTGTAGAGACACAACATACATGTTACCGATCAACATACACAATAGAATAAGTATCAAATAATATAATTCTTATTACTATCATCTGGTTCACTAAGTTAAACAACGTTTACATAAGAAGTAAATTACTACCTTGAACTCTTGAATTTTTCTATGTTGAAGCCAATAGTTGGGACAATGTCTTGTGTCTGGGTCTGTAATACACACAGAGACAGAGACACAGACACACGCAGGCACGCGCACACACACACAATAACAAACACAGACAAAAAAAACAGTAACTTAACTTTGTCAAAATATATGGTAAAATAGGGTGAAATAGGCTGTACTGACCTTTACCTGACTAACATGTTTCCAGTCGTCTGAGAGTGGGCCAAATAAGCTTTGCTGAAAACAAGCAATCGGTGGATGATTGCAGTGCAATCGATGCGATGACACTCACAGCTCTTATACATTAGCAACATCTCTGTCTCAGCTAACTCTCAATATACTGTATAAAACTCCGTCTCTTTCCACTGACAGCTTTCCACTGACAGGCCCGCGCGCGGCTACAGTAGGACATCACATCAACAAGTTACAATTTACAGCGCAATCAAATACATCAGTCAATGGCCTATATTATAGTTGGGCCATGTCAGTGGACTTACATTACTGGGTTTGAGTTGATTGATGATGGTGGTTTTCCCGCTGTTGTCCAGTCCCAAACACAACACGTTCACTTCTTTCTTCTTCAGCCCCAGCCATCCCGACAGTTTATCTAACAGGCCCATGTGTCCCACTTAAAACATTTGATCCTAAGGTTAACTGTATTTGGTACAGGATACCTACTCCCTCGAGATAACGTCGAACGTTTCTACCATTTCTCGGCGCAATTTAGTTTAACATATTAAAATAGAATGTTGCCGTGGATATAAGGACAAGGTAACAGCAGCAGGTTGGCTGTCCTGGCTTGGAATAAGCCTATTAGAGTGAATTAATGCTCTTGAACCTCCTCGTGACCTGCTTCGCAATACGGGGTGACTCTGAGATGGACATGCGATAATGTTAATTTCATGCTCATTACATACATACCTACAGAAGCCAAATTTACAATCATGCGTTATTCTTTACAGTGCACTGTAATAGCCATACACTTGGTGCTTTTGGAATTTTAATTTTGTCCAAACAATATAGTATTAGCCTATACACAAAAACACGAGTTGATTAATATGAATAAATTAACAAACATGACAATAGCAGAACAGGACTTTTCCCCTTTGCTTCATCCATAGTTGATAAATTACTCACAGGTAGGTAGTAAATAACATGTTGAAATCCTTCACCTCTGCACTAATAATGCACGGTCCAACAGCGCCATCGTCTGGCCAGTATTATCAAGTTCACCTGAAATATATCCTCCAAACACTTGTGGACACCGGTGGTATTCTTTTAATAAAGTTGGTAAATAATAGCAACTGCTCTCTGGTTGATAATTGTACTTTATAGCAGTCTTTAAGATTGACATCAAAAGGAAAAGATGCTGATGAAGATCTTTTTTTACCCACTTGGAAATCCACAAGGTTGATTTGATTTTGGAGAAATCTTTATAAATCAATTCTTTATAAAGCAATGATTGTTATACAAAAATGTAAACATACTTTCCATGTTTTTGTTTTGATAAAGGCTACTAATTAGACACTAGCACCTATTCGAGGCACCTATTTATCATTATCAGCCTGGACGGAGCCTTTACTATTGGGAGGCACCTAGGTTCCCTTACCAGCATGTGAAACACCTATTTATTCTTACCAGCCTGGGGGGAGCCTTTATTATACACTAGCCTGGGAGGCAACTAGTTATCCTTATCAGCCTGCACGGCACCTATTTATCCTTACCAGCCTGGAATGAACCTTTATTATACACCAGCCTGGGAGGAACCTTTGTTATACACCAGCCTGGGAGGAGCCTTTATTATACACCAGCCTGGGAGGAACCTTTATTATACACCAGCCTGGGAGGAACCTTTATTATACACCAGCCTGGGAGGAACCTTTATTATACACCAGCCTGGGAGGAACCTTTATTATACACCAGCCTGGGAGGAACCTTTATTATACACCAGCCTGGGAGGAACCTTTATTATACACCAGCCTGGGAGGAACCTTTATTATACACCAGCCTGGGAGGAACCTTTATTATACACCAGCCTGGGAGGAACCTTTATTATACACCAGCCTGGGAGGAACCTTTATTATACACCAGCCTGGGAGGAACCTATTTATCCTTAACCAGCCTGGAAGGAACCTTTATTATACACCAGCCTGGGAGGAGCCTTTATTATACACCAGCCTGGGAGGAACCTTTATTATACACCAGCCTGGGAGGAACCTATTTATCCTTAACCAGCCTGGAAGGAACCTTTATTATACACCAGCCTGAGAGGAGCCTTTATTATACACCAGCCTGGGAGGAACCTTTATTATACACCAGCCTGGGAGGAACCTTTATTATACACCAGCCTGGGAGGAACCTATTTATCCTTAACCAGCCTGGAAGGAACCTTTATTATACACCAGCCTGAGCCTTTATTATACACCAGCCTGGGAGGAACCTTTATTATACACCAGCCTGGAAGGAACCTTTATTATACACCAGCCTGGGAGGAACCTATTTATCCTTAACCAGCCTGGAAGGAACCTTTATTATACACCAGCCTGAGAGGAGCCTTTATTATACACCAGCCTGGGAGGAACCTTTATTATACACCAGCCTGGGAGGAACCTTTATTATACACCAGCCTGGGAGGAACCTATTTATCCTTAACCAGCCTGGAAGGAACCTTTATTATACACCAGCCTGAGAGGAGCCTTTATTATACACCAGCCTGGAAGGAACCTTTATTATACACCAGCCTGAGAGGAGCCTTTATTATACACCAGCCTGGGAGGAACCTTTATTATACACCAGCCTGGGAGGAACCTATTTATCCTTAACCAGCCTGGAAGGAACCTTTATTATACACCAGCCTGGGAGGAACCTTTATTATACACCAGCCTGGGAGGAACCTTTATTATACACCAGCCTGGGAGGAGCCTTTATTATACACCAGCCTGGGAGGAACCTTTATTATACACCAGCCTGGGAGGAACCTTTATTATACACCAGCCTGGGAGGAACATTTATTATACACCAGCCTGAGAGGAACCTTTATTATACACAAGCCTGGGAGGAGCCTTTATTATACACCAGCCTGGGAGGAACCTTTATTATACACCAGCCTGGGAGGAACCTTTTTATACACCAGCCTGGGAGGAGCCTTTATTATACACCAGCCTGGGAGGAACCTTTATTATACACCAGCCTGAGAGGAACCTTTATTATACACCAGCCTGGGAGGAACATTTATTATACACCAGCCTGAGAGGAACCTTTATTATACACAAGCCTGGGAGGAGCCTTTATTATACACCAGCCTGGGAGGAACATTTATTATACACCAGCCTGGGAGGAACCTTTATTATACACCAGCCTGGGAGGAGCCTTTATTATACACCAGCCTGGGAGGAGCCTTTATTATACACCAGCCTGGGAGGAACCTTTATTATACACCAGCCTGAGAGGAACCTTTATTATACACCAGTCTGGGAGGAGCCTTTATTATACACCAGCCTGGGAGGAACCTTTATTATACACCAGCCTGAGAGGAACCTTTATTATGCACCAGCCTGGGAGGAGCCTTTATTATACACCAGCCTGGGAGGAGCCTTTATTATACACCAGCCTGGGAGGAGCCTTTATTATACACCAGCCTGGGAGGAACCTTTATTATACACCAGCCTGAGAGGAGCCTTTATTATACACCAGCCTGAGAGGAACCTATTTATCCTTACCAGCCTGGGAGGAACCTTTATCGTACACCAGTCTGGGAGGAACTTTTATTATACACCAGCCTGGGAGGAACCTTTATTATACACCAGCCTTTATTATACACCAGCCTGGGAGGAACCTTCATTATACACCAGACTGAGAGGAACCTTTATTATACACCAGCCTGAGAGGAAGCTTTATTATACACCAGCCTGAGAGGAACCTTTATTATACACCAGCCTGGGAGGAGCCTTTATTATACACCAGCCTGAGAGGAACCTTTATTATACACCAGCCTGAGAGGAACCTATTCATCCATACCAGCCTGGGAGGAACTTTTATTATACACCAGCCTGGGAGGATCCTTTATTATACACCAGCCTGAGAGGAACCTTTATTATACACCAGCCTGAGAGGAACTTATTCATCCATACCAGCCTGGGAGGAACTTTTATTATACACCAGCCTGAGAGGAACCTTTATTATACACCAGCCTGAGAGGAACCTATTTATCCTTACCAGCCTGGGAGGAACCTTTATTATACACCAGCCTGGGAGGAACCTTTATTATACACCAGCCTGGGAGGAACCTTTATTATACACCAGCCTGGGAGGAACCTTTATTATACACCAGCCTGGGAGGAACCTTTATTATACACCAGCCTGAGAGGAACCTTTATTATACACCAGCCTGAGAGAACCTTTATTATACACCAGTCTGGGAGGAACCTTTATTATACACCAGCCTGGGAGGAACCTTTATTATACACCAGCCTGAGAGGAACCTTTATTATACACCAGCCTGAGAGGAACCTTTATTATACACCAGCCTGAGAGGAACCTTTATTATACACCAGCCTGAGAGGAACCTTTATTATACACCAGTCTGGGAGGAACCTTTATTATACACCAGCCTGGGAGGAACCTTTATTATACACCAGTCTGGGAGGAACCTTTATTATACACCAGCCTGGGAGGAACCTTTATTATACACCAGCCTGGGAGAAACCTTTATTATACACCAGCCTGGGAGGAACCTTTATTATACACCAGCCTGAGAGGAACCTTTATTATACACCAGCCTGGGAGGAACCTTTATTATACACCAGCCTGAGAGGAACCTTTATTATACACCAGCCTGGGAGGAACCTTTATTATACACCAGCCTGGGGGAACCTTTATTATACACCAGCCTGGGAGGAACCTTTATTATACACCAGCCTGAGAGGAACCTTTATTATACACCAGCCTGGGAGGAACCTTTATTATACACCAGCCTGGGAGGAACCTTTATTATACACCAGCCTGGGAGGAGCCTTTATTATACACCAGCCTGGGAGGAGCCTTTATTATACACCAGCCTGAGAGGAACCTTTATTATACACCAGCCTGAGAGGAACCTTTATTATACACCAGCCTGGGAGGAGCCTTTATTATACACCAGCCTGGGAGGAACCTTTATTATACACCAGCCTGAGAGGAACCTTTATTATACACCAGCCTGGGAGGAGCCTTTATTATACACCAGCCTGGGAGGAACCTTTATTATACACCAGCCTGGGAGGAACCTTTATTATACACCAGCCTGGGAGGAGCCTTTATTATACACCAGCCTGGGAGGAACCTTTATTATACACCAGCCTGGGAGGAACCTTTATTATACACCAGCCTGGGAGGAACCTTTATTATACACCAGCCTGGGAGGAGCCTTTATTATACACCAGCCTGGGAGGAACCTTTATTATACACCAGCCTGGGAAGCCTTTATTATACACCAGCCTGGGAGGAGCCTTTATTATACACCAGCCTGGGAGGAACCTTTATTATACACCAGCCTGGGAGGAACCTTTATTATACACCAGCCTGGGAGGAACCTTTATTATACACCAGCCTGAGAGGAACCTTTATTATACACCAGCCTGGGAGGAAGCTATTCATCCTTACCAGCCTGCGATTGTGTTAGTTAGATGAATATGCAGCTTGCCATATTAGCCCATTGGTCTGGAGAAAATAGCTAGCTAAGCAGTTAGTGAAAGTAGCAGCTGTACTTGCTGCATTAGGTAGTTAGATTAAAAACATTAGCTAAATAGCCACCAAGTTAATTTAGCTCCTTTAAAAAGGTAACTAACCAGCAAAGCAGTTTAACAAATCTACAGTATATGTCAGCCTGTATCATTTGGAAATAGTCTAGCCATTTCAGTGTTTTTGGATGCCATGTGCTTACCTTTTTTATGTGCTAGCTGTGAATGTCACTGTGGAAAATGGTTATTATTGCTGGAGCGGGCTTGCACGTTTGCTACTGTATTTGAATTTGATTGGCTGATGTGGAAGAATGGGAGTAGTTGCTTAAACAAGGGCTGCCTCACAGGCTGCTTTGAGGGCAAAAAAAGTACCTTGTGCCACTGGCAGACATAAGACTTCCAGCCATGTTCCATGCTCTTCTCATGGGGAGTCATAGTTTGATGGAACAGTACCGGGGGAGGCATCATCACATAGAACAGTTCCATTAAACAATGCATCAGAACACACTTTACATGCAATGAAACAGTCAGTAATAAACAGACCACTTCTAACCACCAGAACTGTTCTTTATTTGCAAATAAATATCCGCTTTAAACTGCGTCTTACAGTGTGCAAGATCTACCACGTCTCTCTGGAAATGATAGAAAAATAAAATACAAAAATTATAAGTATACTTGTACTTTGTACAAAAGAGCATTCTCCCGTTGCTCAGCAGTAAGACATGCTAAACAGCCTGATCTAATCTCTCCTTCCAGGAGGAGGGAAGTGTGTGTGTTTGTGTGTGTGTCCTCCCCTCTGAGGGACACCTGAACGCTCTGTCTGTGAACAGCTGCTGGACAGGTGAGCTCCATTTAGAAGTTGTTCCGAACCACAGATCTAGGATCAGCTTAGCGTACCTCAATTCTTACCTCAACCATTAGGGGGTAAAATATTAAACTGATGTTAGATCAGTGTCTGGGGGCAAATTCCTCCTACTCTGTACAGCAGTGAAGGCTGGTTGGAGGAGTTATAGGAGGACTGGCTCATTGTAATGGTTGAAATGGAATTTTGGAATGGAGTGAAATGTGGTTCCAAGTATGTTTGATACCGCTCCATTGATTCCATTCCAGTGAGCCTGTCCTCCTATAGCTCCTCCCACCAGCCTCCACTGCTGTACAGGCTCCTCAGGTACACTCCTGCTCCAGAACATACTGAACATCCAGAACATATTGTAGGTGTGTGTGTGTGACCGACTGGGTTTGAACCTGGGTCGTCTGTGCTCCACAAGACTATGTTAGCCTGCCGAGTTAAAGCCTAAGCATTAGCTAACGCAAGTCTTCAAGTTTCAGGCATATGTTTTTTGTGGTTCACCGAACCACCTGCGTTAGTGTGGATCTGGAGAGGCTCATGGGTTATTATAATGCTGTTGAGGGCCTTCTAGAGACAAAGAGATATTACTCTGGTGTTGCTGTCTCTATGTGTCTGTCAACCTGCAGAATATACCTCTGTCTCTCTCTATCTTGGAATACACGTGAGTCTTGACCACAAAAAACACATAATGAAACCAACTACTGTATGCCCAACAGCCTTGAGTCCCTCTCATACTACATACTGTACATTGTTTCCCAACAACTTCCATAATCTTTAGCATTGCCAGACTGCCCTGTGTAGTTGGCATGTTAGCATGTTACACAGTCTGTTGAGGTTTGCTGACAATCTGCTCTCAATGTCTGTAGGTCCATAAGAGAGTATCATTTATTTATTTCTCTTATCTTAGGTACTGAGACGACTGCATATATTGCTGATTTCGATAAAATGGTAAATAAAGAGATAACATCCAGATTTACTAGGGCGCTCACATACAGGACTGCACAAATATAAATATTAGTTTAGGATTATAATCGATAAATTGTCTATACACTTAAAACATTCAGAAATCCTCTGCACTTCAAAAACTGTCTCTTCGTTTTCTTCAAGTATTAGCATACCCAGATACTCTGGAGAGGTTAAATAATGTAACAAGAATACCTTATGATGACGCTTACTTATCAAACTCCAAAATAATTCACATCATATTATTTAAGGACAATCCTTTTGATTGCTCATCTGTTAGCAGCTACATCATGGTCACAAAAACATGGAGAGAAAATGTACATTCCCAAGTCTACAGCTCTACTGTATAATAAGTAGTGATGCTGCAACAAGGCATACACTCCCCAGTCTACAGTTCTACTGTATAATAAGTAGTGATGCTGCAACAAGGCATACATTCCCCAGGGGGAGCCAGGGGCAGTGTGTCTCTCAGAGTCCAGTCTCTGCTGTTCTGTCTCTGGCTGAAGCAGGTTCAGGTGTACAAAACAGTCTGGCTTTATTGAGGTTCTGCATTGAGGTCCAAATGTGTGGTAGTCTGTCTGAGAGAGGCCTCCAGGCTGAGACGGTCTGTCTGTCTGTCTGTCTGTCTGTCTGTCTGTCTGTCTGTCTGTCTGTCTGTCTGTCTGTCTGTCTGTCTGTCTGTCTGAGGGGTGAAGACTGAGGCACAGGCTGTGGCTGTCTGTCCGTCTGTCTGTTCTAAGGTCTCATACATGGAAGCCCTTCTCCTGTTGGTGTAGTAGCTGCAGTCGGAGGGTCTGTATGCTGCTGACGATCCTCCTCTGGTGGCCAATCAACACCACCCCGGTCCTCCGCACGTCTCTAGGGGGAGAGAAGACACACACACACACACAAGAAAGACACACAGACACACAGACACACAGACACACACACACACACACACACACACACACACACACACACACACACACACACACACACACACACACACACACACACACACACACACACACAAAATCGGTTAAGGGAAATTGTTGGGTTAACTTAAGGTAAGGAAGGATAACATTGGGAGGCAGTTCCAGAGTAATGTTTAGTTGAAGTTGGAGTAACATTAGGGTAATGTTTAGTTGAAGTTAGAGTAACATTAGGGTAATGTTTAGTTGAAGTTAGAGTAACATTAGGGTAATGTTTAGTTGAAGTTAGAGTAACATTAGGGTAATGTTTAGTTGAAGTTAGAGTAACATTAGGGTAATGTTTAGTTGAAGTTAGAGTAACATTAGGGTAATGTTTAGTTGAAGTTAGAGTAACATTAGGGTAATGTTTAGTTGAAGTTAGAGTAACATTAGGGTAATGTTTAGTTGAAGTTAGAGTAACATCAGGGTAATGTTTAGTTGAAGTTAGAGTAACATCAGGGTAATGTTTAGTTGAAGTTAGAGTAGCATTAGGGTAATGTTTAGTTGAAATTAGAGTAACGTTAGGGTAATATTTGGTTGAGTCAGAGTAGCATCAGAGTAATGTTTAGTTGAAGTTAGAGTAACATCAGAGTAATGTTTAAGATAGTGAACAGTCCTCCACTCACTCAATGCTCATCTGGGCCACAGAGTCCAGTGTGCTGAATCCTGCTGCCACAAAGCTGCTCTTGTATTGGCTCATCTTGATGGAATCCAGCCAATCCCCGATGGAGATGAACATGGGGTAGTCCACCACCTCTCCTGGGGACTCTGCTAGACTGACAGATGGATCAAACAAAATAGAATATAATAAGAACTAAAAACGTTCACTTGCAAGTGAAATTAGTGCCATCAGTAGCTCTGGATAAGAGCGCCTGTTAAATGAAATGAATGTAATTGTACCCCTGTATATCTTCCACCAGGGCCAGCAGGCTGCTGGGGTTCCTGATCAGCTTATCCAGGAAGGAGACCACATCAGTGAACTTGGGCCTCTGGCTCCTCTCCTTCTGCCAGCAGTGTAGCATCAGCTGGTGTAGAACCACGGGGCAGCCCATAGGAGCAGGGAGACGGTAGCCCTCCTCTATGGACAGGATCACCTAGGGGTGGATGAAGGGAGAGAGTCAGTACACACACTCTTCACTTCATGTCATCCAGCCATTATGTCTCTACAACAGCAGTATTATCTGAGCTACAGTAAGCATGTCTCTAGGGTGTGTTAGAGGGACTGTGTGAATATAACAGCCCCTACAGCTAGCCTGTAGCCTTGATGTCTTCTCTGAGCCCTGACGGGTGAGGCAGGATGGGGCTGAGGGGTGAGGAGGGAGTGAGGAAGGGGTGAGGAGGCAGAGACAGCAGAAGTCAAGGATTGGCGGTGGCGTTTGTCTTGGAAAGCACTTCTAAGCAATTCCCCAGCATCACAAATCCCCATGAAGCTAGGGGCTGTGTGTGTATGCCATGTGAGGTGCTGATGGGGATTACCAAGGAGCTTTCACACTCCACAGGGAGACGGGACGAATCCCCTCCATCTATCCTCCAATTGACCGGAGACCGTGAGGTCACTCAGACAGGGTCTGAATCCACAACTTTTAAACCCCTTCATTGGCCAGTGGCTCTCTCTCTCCCTTCACATCTCCCTCAGTATGTCTGTCTTTCTGTCTCTCCGTCTACACTGCAATCTCAAAGCTTCAGAGCAAAACACTCCACAGAAACGGCCAACTGCTTTCTTCTGGAAAATGGGAAGTCCAAGATGGACAACGGTGGAGTTGTTGGTGCTGTATTTCTAGACCTGAGGAAAGCTTTTGATACTGTTAACCATGAGGTTCTCATCACAAAACTGTCCAAGTTCAACTTTTCCCCTGATGCCTTGAGATGGATGAAATCATACCTTGAAGGCAGAACCCAGTGTATCAGAGTGATTAATGAGCTTTAATGAGCTCAAGTTGGTATCCGATTTCATGTACCTTGGCATCTTACTTGATTCCAACCTCTCTTTTAACCTCTTGGATTTAGGGGGCGCTATTTTAATCTTTGGATGAAAAACGTTCCCGTTTTAAACAAGATATTTTGTCACAAAAAGATGCTCGACTATGCATATAATTGACAGCTTTGGAAAGAAGACACTCTGACGTTTCCAAAACTGCATGGATATTGTCTGTGAGTGCCACAGAACTGATGTTACAGGCGAAACCCAGATAAAAATCCAACCAGGAAGTGCCGCATTTTTTGAAACCGCCTCATGCCAATGACTCCTTATATGGCTGTGAATGAGCTACGAATGAGCTTACGTTTTCCACGTATTCCCCAAGGTGTCTACAGCATTGTGATGTCTTTTTAGGCATTTCCATTGAAGAATGGCTGTAAGGGACCATATATAGCATGTGGTCACATGGTGTCTCCCGCAGAAAATCTCGTGTAAAATACTGAGGTAGCCATTTTTCCAATCGCTTCTTATGAGAAACCAATTGCCTCGACGGATATATTATTGAATATAGATGTTAAAAACACATTGAGGATGGATGTTTCTCTGTCTGCATGCTACGTGTTGCTTGCTCTATGATCTCTGTCTGCATGCTACGTGTTGCTTGTTATATGTTTATCTGTCTGCCTGCTACGTGTTGCTTGTTATATGTTTATCTGTCTGCCTGCTACGTGTTGCTTGTTATATGTTGCTCTGTCTGCATGCTACGCATTGCTTGTTCTGTTTTTCTGTCTGCGTGCTACGTGTTGCTTGTTATATGTTGCTCTGTCTGTGTGCTACGTGTTGCTTGTTCTATGTTTCTCTGTCTGCATGCTACATGTTGCTTGTTCTATGTCCTCTGTCTGCATGCTACGTGTTGCTTGTTCTATGTTTATCTGTCTGCATGCTACATGTTGCTTGTTATATGTTTCTCTGTCTGTGTGCTACGTGTTGCTTGTTCTATGTCCTCTGTCTGCATGCTATGTGTTGCTTGTTCTATGTTTATCTGTCTGCATGCTACATCTTGCTTGTTCTATGTTACTCTGTCTGTGTGCTACATGTTGCTTGTTCTATGTTTCTCTGTCTGTGTGCTACGTGTTGCTTGTTCTATGTTGCTTGTTCTATGTTCCTCTGTCTGCGTGCTACGTGTTGCTTGTTATATGTTTCTCTGTCTGCGTGCTACGTGTTGCTTGTTCTATGTTGCTCGGTCTGAGTGCTACGTGTTGCTTGTTATATGTTTCTCTGTCTGCGTGCTACGTGTTGCTTGTTCTATGTTTCTCTGTCTGCATGCTACGTGTTGCTTGTTCTATGTTGCTCTGTCTGCGTGCTATGTGTTGCTTGTTCTATGTTTCTCTGTCTGTGTGCTACGTGTTGCTTGTTCTATGTTTCTCTGTTTGCATGCTACGTGTTGCTTGCTCTATGATCTCTGTCTGCATGCTACGTGTTGCTTGTTTTATGTTTTCTCTGTCTGCGTGCTACGTGCTACGTGGTGCTACGTGTCTTCTATAGTGAAGACCTCATTCACAACTCACGTCCTGATTGGACATCTCCCAGTAAGGCCGCTCCCCGTATGACATCACTTCCCACATGACGATTCCGTAGCTCCAGGCATCGCTGGCTGATGAGAACTTCCTGTAGGAGATGGCCTCTGGAGCTGTCCACCTGATAGGGATCTTACCTCCCTGTTCTCACACACGCACACACGCACGCACGCACACACGCACACACGCGCACGCACACACACACACACACACACACACGCACACACACACACACACACACACACACACACACACACACACACACACACACACACACACACACACACACACACACACACACACACACACAGGTTCCATCTGCTTTGTAACAATACATGCTTGAGGAAATATGTGCAATTTATAGACCATATGCTACAGTCTCACAGTGTGATTGCACTTTTCTGAAGTCTCTTAAGATGTACATACACATTTTCACAGTTTGAGACTTTGTGTCAAGGTACAAGTAAAAGCTCTGAGGTGCTTTAACAGCAGAACTAACCTCCCTCCTCTCTCCCTTTTACTCCTTCTCTCTCCCTTTCCCTCTCTTTCTCCCCCCCCCCCCTCTTAAAATGAGGGCAGAGTAAAATCACCAGTCGGCACAAATCCGTAGCATGTATTCTGGCTGTAACCCAACCCCCTGCCCCCTAGCCCTACCAAACCAAAGTCCTTCTGAGTGGAAAATGGTTTACAGACCCGTGAATGCCCCCAAAAGCAACATGTCCTATTCTGTTCTCTCCCTCTTTCTCTCCCCTCTCTCTTTTCCAGACCCCAGAAAACACCACTTCCCCTCAGCATGACTCTGTAACCCAGAGAATAGAGGTCACCAGGAGGCCAGGCAGTCAGAGAAGTGCTTTAACTTTCCACTGAAACACTGTGTAAGTGTTTTCTTTGAAGCATACAGCCTATACACTCCAGAAAGAGGACAAAAAGAACAACAGAGGATTTATGGAGGTTTTGCAGGGAAATATATAAAAGTAGCAACATATGACTTGTGTTTATCTGGTTTGTGTTTGTGTAGGGGTTAGAGATCAAGGGTTAGGAGTTAGAGGTCAGGGGTTAGAGATCATAGTTACCGTGGTGGTGTAAGCAGCCTCTGGGTCGTCCTCCAGGACTCTGGACAGGCCGAAGTCAGACACCTTACACACCAGGTTGCTGTTGACCAGAATGTTGCGGGCGGCCAGGTCTCTGTGGACGTAGCCCATGTCAGACAGGTACTTCATGCCCGACGCAATGCCACGCAGCATGCCCACCAACTGGATCACTGTAAACTGGCCATCATGCGTCTAACAAAGAGAGGGATACAAGAGAGAGAGCTTTTCATTTGTGATGTCTATTTGTTTGTTTATAATTGAAAATCAATAAACAATAAAGAAAAAGAAAGAAAACAATTGTTCTTCGGTTCTCACCCTCAGGAAAGAGTCCAGAGATCCATTCTCCATGTACTCCACCACAATCATCACAGGTCTGCCTGAAATCACAGCACCACCAGGTCAGTCAAATCCCAGCAAACATGACTCCATTGGCCCCATCTGGGTGCTCGGTGGGCACGGACTAGCCCACATCAATCCCACACCAGCCCAACAAGGACTAGCCCACACCAGCCCAAAACAGGCTAGTCCACATCAGCCCAACACAGGCTAGCCCACACCAGTCTAACACAGGCTAACCCACACCAGTCCAACACAGGCTAGCCCCACCACACACAGGCTAACACAGGTAGCCCACACCAGTCTAACACAGGCTAACCCACACCAGTCTAACACAGGCTAGTCCACACCAGCCCAACACAGGCTAGCCCACACCAGCCCAACACAGGCTAGCCCACACCAGCCCAACACAGGCTAGCCCACACCAGTCTAACACAGGCTAGCCCACACCAGTCCAACACAGGCTAGCCCACACCAGTCTAACACAGGCTAGCCCACACCAGTCTAACACAGGCTAGCCCACACCAGTCCAACACAGGCTAGCCCACACCAGTCTAACACAGGCTAGCCCACACCAAGCCCAGCTACTTCATAATGTAGAGGTGATGACTCATTAGCATATGTGGGGGCATGGCTTGCTAATACCCCAATTCATGTTGTTAAGTTAAAAAATAATTCAAGATAAAAATGGCTGACACCATTCAAAACAATGAGGGCTCGGAACTTTAAAACCAATTATCTCGTAATCATATTTTTTCAGATAGAACCTTACAGTTCGAAGTTCACAAGGTATTTTGGTGAAATCGTTACTGAGAGTGTCATTCCAGTTTAAGTGTTCCGTTGTGTGATATCAACAAATGAATGATATTGTTCACTGCCAATGACAAAGTCTGTAACAACTTTATTGTTTTTCGTTCCAGTTCTCTGCTGCCTGTGACTGGAACGAATTGCAAAAATCGCTGAAGTTGGAGACTTTTATCTCCCTCACCAACTTCAAACATCTGCTATCTGAGCAACTAACAGATCGTTGCAGCTGTACATAGTCTATCGGTAAATCATCCCACCCAATTTTACCTACTTCATGCCCATACTGTTTTTATTTATTTTTCTGCTCTTTTGCACACCAATATCTCTACCTGTACATGACCATCTGATCATTTATCACTTCAGTGTTAATAATCTGCAAAATTGTAATTATTCGCCTACCTCCTCATGCCTTTTGCACACAATGTATATAGACTCCCCTTTTTTTTCTACTGTGTTATTGACTTGTTAATTGTTTACTCCATGTGTAACTCTGTGTTGTCTGTTCACACTGCTATGCTTTATCTTGGCCAGGTCGCAGTTGCAAATGAGAACTTGTTCTCAACTAGCCTACCTGGTTAAATAAAGGTGAAATTAAAAAATTAAAAAATTGTTTTTCTGAAATGACATACCTGGATGGCAAACCAACAGGGTGGGCTTGTCTCAGGTGAGAGACGGGCCACCTGCTTTGGGGCCAATGTAAAGCTGATGAGCAAAGGTTCATTGGTCCAATGTGGGCAGCCTACCTACATAGATCCAATATTTTAATCAGCATTAGGCCCACATCGTGACAATGTGGGCAGCCTACCTACATAGATCCAATATTTTAATCAGCATTAGGCCCACATCGTGACAATGTGGGCAGCCTACCTACATAGATCCAATATTTTAATCAGCATTAGGCCCACATCGTGACAATGTGGGCATGTTTGTTGGGAAAATATGGGCTTATTTCAGGCAAAGTGAGGGCTGCCCTCACCAGATATGGGCTGCCCTCACCAGATATGGGCTGCCCTCACCAGATATGAGCTGCCCTCACCAGATATGGGCTGCCCTCACTGGGCCAATACCTTGGGGACCAATGTAGAGCCGAAGAGCAAAGGCAAAAAAGAGCAAAGGGAAAAAAGCCTAAGTGGGGCCAATATTTTTGCCCCCATTGGGGACACATCATGCCAATGTGGACATGTTTGCTGGAATATGTAAGAGATATGGCTAACAAGCCTGCACACCCAGTAGGTCTCCAGGACTGGAGTTGGAGAACCTTGCTCTACAGTAATACTACTATAATCCCAAGCAGAAGTTATCTTCTGCATACTGGGTAGATCACCATTGTGTCAATAGAAGAGTGTAAGGAGGAGTTTCCCTGTGTTTCATTAACTCCTGTTTACTGAAGGACTCAGAGTGGAGTCACTCTCTCCATACAGTGGTTAATAAGAGATTAACCACAGGATAGAATAGATACTTTATTCTCAATTTTTGTGTTATATGGAAATTTGTCCCAACCCCCACAGCCACTCAAACGTTGAGAGGAACTAATCCATGGTACAGCACCATTGGAGCAGATTGGGGTTTAAATGCAAGGGTTGGTACTCTCTCTAGCCTCTAGGCTACCTGCTGGCCCCATTTGCATTAGCACGGTGTTTCACAGTCAGAGTCTATGGGCCTGGGGAGAGATTAGCGTTAGCCTTTAGCATTAGCATGCTGTTCCCTGTCAGAGTCTATGGGCCTGGGGAGAGATTAGCGTTAGCCTTTAGCATTAGCATGCTGTTCCCGGTCAGAGTCTATGGGCCTGGGGTGAGATTAGCGTTTCCCTTTAGCATTAGCATGCTGTTCCTGGTCAGAGTCTATGGGCCTGGGGAGAGATTAGCCTTAGCATGCTGGTTCACTGTGAGCGTCTATAGGCCTGGGGAGAGTGGACAGTAATCCACCACTGGATTAATTAACATCCTGTTTGATTAACAGCCTGATCTAATTACTGGCCACTGTTATCACTCTTTAGTCACACCGGAGGGGAGGAGAGGGAGACAGGCGGGAGGTCAAGGGAATAGAAGGTAAGGGCAGAGAGAGAGAGAGGGGGAGCTCGGCTTGAGGAGTAAGGACATAAGAGAGAAGTAGAACAGAAGTTGAAGACAGAGGTCTCCCCCTGCCTCCCATGGGTTCACCCATCTCCTCTCTGTGGTCCCCCAGTGGGTGAGTGTGCTGCAGACTGCACTAATTACAGGATTACACACAACACTGTTGAGAGAGAGAAAGAGAGAGAGAGAAAGAGAGCTATGGGCAATTTAATATAGTTTAATAATGGATTAAAGACAGCAGACAGATGTATTCCATTAGAAATCATACGGCCAAATCCATAAAACTACACATTTATAATAAAACAACATTTTTCAGAGCCCATTGATTTGTGTGTAGCCCACCAAGGACACAGAGTGAGTGTCATGGATCCATGGTAATGAATGAGAGTGAACATTATAGGAAACCCCACTGTTCAAACTCATCAGACATTTCACAGCCCCTGATCCACACAGACAGCTGACTGGTTCTGCCAATCGCTCGTTTAGACACGCTAAAGAGACATTCTGTTTATTCCTTCCAGTATCCTGTTAATCTGGGTAATTGGCCCAACAGACTGGCAGTAACGACAGGCCCGCTGTGAGGCTGTAATATCGGAATATCAAATCTGAGATGAGAAAAGAAACGGGATGGGAGGTTAAAAAGCGTGACCCCGCCACGGTTGAATTAGAACTAGGCCTCATTGTCATGGTTACTCAGTTTCCTGTCAAACGTGCTATTTCAATTGCATCACACTTTCTGGAGGACTTAGTTTCAGTTAACAAATAGCCATTTCAGTGAAGTGAAATAACCTTGGAGCTGATATCCCTGGCCTGCTATTTGACTCCGGTGACTCAGTTAGCCAGCCAGGACCTGAATGGAGCTCTGTGGGGGAGACGGCCAGGCAGAGAGAGAGAAGAAGTGGTGAATGGAGCAACAGGCTTGCAGAGTTCAGGGGCTGTCTGTCCATGGTGTTGACCAAATTATACTTCTCTCTCTATCAGGTCAGTAGCTAAGAATCAGTGTGGACCAGGCCTGCTGCCTTCTCTACGTAAACACCTCTCTCTCTTCTCTCTCTCTTCCTCTATAGAAGCCCATCCATAGAAAAGAATGAAAGTGTCAAGTGGTGATGAGTGTGGAGCTTTACCTGGTGTTTCTGTTCAGGTAAGATACAGTCACACCCTGATACCTCTCTCTTTTAATGAGTCTCTGAAGAGGTTGAGGAGAAAACAACAGATGGAGAGAGACAGAGGGAGAAAAAGAGAGAGAAAGGGAGAGAAGAGTGTCTGAGAGTAAAGACAGAGATATAGTAGGGAGAAAACGATGGAGAAAGTGACAGAGTGTGTGGAGTCGCTACAGAACAGTAGACTAGTGTGGAATGGCTGCTACGCATTGTGCTGTAGAGTGTGTGGAGTCGCTACAGAACAGTAGACTAGTGTGGAATGGCTGCTACGCATTGTGCTGTAGTGTGTGTGGAGTCGCTACAGAACAGTAGACTAGTGTGGAATGGCTGCTACGCATTGTGCTGTAGAGTGTGTGGAGTCGCTACAGAACAGTAGACTAGTGTGGAATGGCTGCTACGCAGTGTTGGAGTGCTACAGAACAGTAGACTAGTGTGGAAGCATTGTGCTGTAGTGTGTGTGGAGTAAGCTACAGAACAGTAGACTAGTGTGGAATGGCTGCTAGGCATTGTGCTGTATTGTGCTACAGAACAGTAGACTAGTGTGGAATGGCTGCTAGGCATTGTGCTGTAAGTGTGTGGAGTACAGAACAGTAGACTAGTGTGGAATGGCTGCTAGGCATTGTGCTGTAGTGTGTGTGGAGTCGCTACAGAACAGTAGACTAGTGTGGAATGGCTGCTAGGCATTGTGCTGTAGTGTGTGTGGAGTCGCTACAGAACAGTAGACTAGTGAGGAATGGCTGCTAGGCATTGTGCTGTAGAGTGTGTGGAGTCGCTACAGAACAGTAGACTAGTGTGGAATGGCTGCTAGGCATTGTGCTGTAGTGTGTGTGGAGTCGCTACAGAACAGTAGACTAGTGTGGAATGGCTGCTAGGCATTGTGCTGTAGTGTGTGTGGAGTCGCTACAGAACAGTAGACTAGTGTGGAATGGCTGCTAGGCATTGTGCTGTAGCATTGTGCTGTAGTGTGTGTGGAGTCGCTACAGAACAGTAGACTAGTGTGGAATGGCTGCTAGGCATTGTGCTGTAGTGTGTGTGGAGTCGCTACAGAACAGTAGACTAGTGAGGAATGGCTGCTAGGCATTGTGCTGTAGTGTGTGTGGAGTCGCATGGGGAATGGCTGGTTGTAATGACTCACTCCCTGTGTCAGAGGCAGCTATCCCACATTTAGACACACTTCCATCTGTCTATCTGTCCATGCAATTCCCATGATCCTCCTTACTTTTGGTGACCACGCCCTCCAGCCTGATGATGTTTGGGTGGTCAAACTGTCCCATGATGCTGGCCTCTCGGAGGAAGTCCCGCCTCTGGCGCTCCACGTAGCCGCCCTTCAGTGTCTTTATCGCCACGGCAATCTCCCTCTTCCCCGGTATCCGCAGACGACCGCTACACACTTCCCCGAACTCACCTGGAACGCGCGAGCACACACACACACACACACACACACACACACACAGTACCAATATGAAACCACTGGTGGGCACTGTTGCAGTGCAGAGACAACTCCACAACACATTTAACTCCTTGAATGATTAAACTCTCTAGAACAACCCTGCAATCTATTCATAGTCTCTCCTCAGTTCTCTAAAACTCTAACACTTTTAATTTCCCCCCTGTGAGGGTGTGTGTGTGAATGTTAGGCTTTTAGATTGTTATACTGAGCAGAAATGACACTTAAATCAGGTGCTGGGAGAGAGAGCATAAGCTTTCTACTGTATAGGAGAGATATGATTAACTTCCTTTCTGTAAAATGAAAACAGATTGCTTCATATGGCATATATGTGTTAATATCACACCCAAATGCCAGACCCTTTCACACCCAGTAGGGTATATATAGAGCACACTGTCTAAAGGAGCTTCTGTAATGGTAGAGAATAAACACTACTGTATATATATTGTTACCATACATTGCTTGTTCTTTCCATGCCAATGACGCCTTTTGAATTGAATTGATAATTGAGGATAGTGCGCCAACCTGCTCCAATAACCCTTTCTATACGGATCCGGGTCGGGTCAATCTCTTTGGCAAACTCATGGACAGCCTGGGTAGGATCCTCATAGGTGTCTGGATCTACATAGGCCTTTACTCCCGGGAATGGGAGAGCTGAGAGAGGACAAGGAAAGACAGACAAAACAAGAGAAGCAAAAAGAGGAGAAGAAGATAATGAATTCCAGGGACAAAGGTCAAGAGAAGAGATACTTTGCTAGCTGCCTCCTTCTGCCTTTCTAAATTCACTAGGCAAGTCAGTTAAGAACAAATTCTTATTTTCAATGACGGCCTAGGAACAGTGGGTTAACTGCCTGTTCAGGAGCAGAATGACAGATTTGTACCTTGTCAGCTCGGGGATTTGAACTTGCACCCTTCCGGTTATTAGTCCAACGCTCTAACCACTAGGCTACCCTGCCACCCCAGGGTAGCCAAAAGAAGAAGCTAACCTCTAGCTGTGAGATATCAGTCACCCTCTCTTTCCAAACAGAACAATCCATGGTCATGCCAAACAGAGCTCCAGCAGTAACCTGAAGACACAATCAACCTCGAAAACAGCCACTTCTGGACGAAACTAAACTCTGAAGGTTGGAAAGATACATCAATATATCACTGGAGAGAAAGAGAAGGAGGAAGAAAGAGAACAAAAGAGAGAAGTAGGAGGAAAGTGAAGAGGAGAAGGTGTCCTCTGTCCTCCACTGATGAGCAGGGCAAGGATAGCTCCGAGACACATAGACAGTCTGTATGGAGTCAAGCTGTTAACAGAGAGAGAGGGAGAGAGAGAGGAGGCAGATATACTCACTAGGCAGTAAGAGGCCCTGCCAGCCTAACTCTCCTGGGTGTGTTTTCAATCTCAGAGCTCATCCTGCTGTCTGTCTGTTCCTCTACCACTGGCCTCAACCCCCCCCCATCCCTTTCACCCTCCCCCTCTCTATCTCCTTCTCCTTCCGAGTCATTTCCCTTTTTGTCTATCTGCACCTTTCTCTTCATGCATCACCCCGCCTTACCTCTTCTTACCCTTTCCCTCTCTATCCCCCCCTCTCATCACAGGGATAAAACAGTGAAGGTGGAGAGAGAAAGAGCGGTAACTAGATTCAGCCAAAAGGCAGGACACATAGAGGACTTCAAATGGATTTTGAAGAGGAAAGAAGTAAGCAGGAGAGGAGGGAGAGAGAGAGAAAGAGAGAGAAAGAGAGAGAAAGAGAGAGAATGACAGAGAGGGATAGGTGGAGGTGTTTCAGAGCGTTTTGTTCTGTGGATATGTTTAAAGGTGCCTATGTATCACTCCTTCTGACATCCCTCCCTCTCCCTCCCTCTTGCTCTCTGTCTGTAGTGTAAAACGGAGAGAGGGGTGTTACCAATCTCTCAAAGCCTGCTACGGCCAGGGGTTAGGGACACACTTCATCCACATTCACATCTAAACGAATAGAGGCTTGGAAATGGCAGACATGGTTAGAATTGATTGTATGCAAATCGTCCACACAACGTTTCTCTCCAGGGTAGTTCTCTTTAGCATGAAATGGACAGAGAAGCTCAATAACGTAAAGTGTTTGCGTGGAAAATCTATTTTAAGCTTTAAGTCTCGCCACAGTTTATCTTCATCTTTCAACACACAAACTCACAGAAGGCTGAAATAATCATATTCAATTTGTCTGTACACCTCGAATTGATACAATTTAGAGAAGTGATGTGAGTCTGTGACTAGAAATCGGAGTGTTTGACAGAAAGAGAGAGATGGAGAGAAGACAAGTAGAGAAGGAGAAAAGAAACAGACATAGAAAGAGAAGTCCTACCATGTCCACTCTGATAGTTGGTCCTCCTCTTCTCCTCTGAGCTCATCTTGGATTTGATGTACCACTGACACCTGGGAGACACAATGACACATTCTGTTACAAGGAACAAGGTTATGAAAAACCACATGCTAAAACTGAAGGAGTTCACCTTGTCCATAGAGAGATGAACTAAACCAAACTTGGTCTTTTATCTGTGTGTTTGCCAGGGATGGCTTGTAGAGTGGTGTGACAATGTTTGCACCAGAGAAACTTTGATCAACACATTTTTATTTATACGTTGGATTCGCCAGCGCAGTCATGTGTGTTTTAATGTGTTTGGGTGTGTATGCATTGGTTAATCACCGCTCCTAACACACTCACACTCTGCCAGATGGGCTGAGCTATTCATAGCCCCCTCTTAGCTCAAACACCACTCTCTTTTAAACAGCCTCTCCTCACACACAAGACAAACACACACACACAGCGTGGAGAAGATCACAGGTTCACACACCAGCCAGTCAACTTCATTAGCTTTATCATGCTGGAGGAACAGGAAGTAATTAACATCTTGTCTACAGATCTACAGGAGAGAGAGAGAGAGAGAGAGGGGAGAGGGGGAGAGAGAGAAAGAGAGAGAAGGGGAGGGAGGGAGGGAGGGAGGGAGAGAGAGGTAAGGTTTATCTATAGTGGTGATTAGATAATTAGGTGACTATTAACAGACACACAGAGGATGTAGCTGTGGCCACCATGCCCCTCGGCCGACTGGGAGAGGTGGAGTAGGGGAGAACTAGAAAGTGATAGAGACAGAAGAGGAAGTCAGTGCTGGCACCAGTCTGAGAGCTCCATAAAAGAGAAGAGATAAACAGTGATAGTGAGACAAATACATGGAGAGAAACAGAGACACACACACACACACACATACACACACACTAATGAGGCTGAGGTGTGTTTGAGTGTGTGTGTGTGTGTGTGGAATCAGTGAGAGACAGCTTGTCAGCTGGTGTTGGCAGAGTGACAGACAGGAACTGACAGATTTCACCTGGATGAGGAGCAGAGAGAGGAGGAGAGGGGAGGAGAGAGGAGAGAGGAGGAGAGAGGAGGAGAGGGGAGGAGAGAGAGAGGAGAGAGGAGGAGAGGAGAGAGGAGGAGAGGGGAGGAGAGAGGAGAGGGGAGTAGAGGGGAGGAGAGAGGAGGAGAGGGGAGGAGAGAGGAGGAGAGGGGAGGAGAGAGGAGGAGAGAGGGGAGTAGAGGGGAGGAGAGGGGAGGAGAGAGGAGGAGAGGGGAGGAGAGGGTCAGGGGCTTGGTTAGCCAATTTTTTAAAGTTGAAAAGTGAAAGTTCTCCATTGTCCATGAGTCTGACATTAAGAAGGTTTAAATGACTCTGATTGGAACGAGTCAGAGGCCAAAGCAATCAGCACACTCATTACTGAGCGGAGAGGGGTCAGTGTGGGAGTGCACAAGCCTGCATGTTGGTGTGTGTGTGTGTATGTGTGTGTGTGTGTGTGTGTTTGTGAGTGACTGTGGTTTCCAGTTAGCCAGATCAGAGAGGCTATCAGAGCACTGGATATCAGTGGGTTGCCAGGTTGGGATCCTGCTGTGTGAGGTCTGAGGCCTGGACACTGACAGAGAAGAGATAGCAACGAAGATAGAGGAGCAGAAGAGAGGGAGAGGGTTATAGGGAGAAGAGGAGGAGAAGATAGAAGAGGAGCAGAGTAGGACAAAAACAGACAAGATGAGAGAACAGGAGAGGAGGATTTGTGTAATGCCAGTAGCCCTCCAGTGATGGGGTCAGTGTGTTGATTAAAGCTACAATCCTGTCCTTCATCAGACCAGTCCAGCACCACTCTATCACTGACTCACTGGCTTTCATGTCTTGCTGCTGAAAAGAAGGCGCACACAGACACACAAAAACACACACACACACACACACACACACACAAAGGCTGAATACACACACAAAGGCTGAATACACACACACAAAAAGACAGAGGCCCGCTCTTAAAGGTGTCCTCAGAAAGCAGGGTAAAGGATAGTGGCTCTGAGGCTTTACGAGGATATTCAGAAACACACAAGCACACCTACCCACCTCTCAATATCAAATCCTGCCTTTAATCTAAAAGTCAATGTAATTCAACATCCTCTCTCCCCTAATATCCACTGAGTCATTACTACATGCTGAAAGTGAAACTTCATATTCATCCTCTCCAGCACCACATCAACATAGAGTATGTGAAAATGGCGTGTTCCAATGTTTTGTAGTAAAAAATCATAATCAACTCAGTTAGTAGCCAATGCCAACTCATAATTGGTTAAAATCACAGGATGCACACCAATGATGTCATTGGAAACTCTTATCTTCCTCCGTATTTTTCACTACAAAACCAACAAACGTGACATTTTCACATATGTTGATGTTGGGGTGGTGCTGGAGATGATGAGCGGAGGAGAGAGGGATAAGAGGATGAGAGGAAAAAGACGAGAGAGAGGCGAGAAAGGAGAGCGGGATGAGAGTGTTGAAAGCTAACCCTGAAGATGAAGTGGAGAGCAGCAGTGTGTGTTTAGAGTAGGCTGTATGAAGGCTGTAAAGTACAGAGATAAACCCACTCCTACACAGGCCGGATAGTCACATATACATACACAGATCTACAGTGCCTTTGGAAAGTATTCAGACCCCCTAACTTTTTACCACATTCAATTGATGAGGGGAAAAAAACGATTTAATACATTTTTGTTAGGTTACAGCCTTATGCAAAAATGTATTTTATCATTTCCCCCTGCACCAATCTACACACAATACCACAAAATGACAAAGCAAAAACAGGTTTTTAGAAATGTTTGCTCATTTATTTAAAAAAACCTGAAATATCACATTTACATACAGTGGGGCAAAAAAGTATTTAGTCAGCCACTAATTGTGCAAGTTCTCCCACTTAAAAAGATGAGAGACGCCTGTAATTTTCAGGTACACTTCAACTATGACAGACAAAATGAGAAGAAAAGAAATCCAGAAAATCACATTGTAGGATTTTTAATGAATTTATTTGCAAATTATGGTGGAAAATAAGTATTTGGTCACCTACAAACAAGCAAGATTTCTGGCTCTCACAGACCTGTAACTTCTTCTATAAGAGGCTCTGTCCTCCACTCGATACCTGTATTAATGGCACCTGTTTGAACTCGTTATCAGTATAAAAGACACCTGTCCACAACCTCAAACAGTCACACTCCAAACTCCACTATGGCCAAGACCAAAGAGCTGTCAAAGGACACCAGAAACACAATTGTAGACCTGCACCAGGCTGGGAAGACTGAATCTGCAATAGGTAAGCAGCTTGGTTTGAAGAAATCAACTGTGGGAGAATTATTAGGAAATGGAAGACATACAAGACCACTGATAATCTCCCTCGATCTGGGGCTCCACGCAAGATCTCACCCCGTGGGGTCAAAATGAATACAAGAACGGTGAGCAAAAATCCCAGAACCACACGGGGGGACCTAGTGAATGACCTGCAGAGAGCTGGGACCAAAGTAACAAAGCCTACCATCAGTAACACACTACGCCGCCAGGGACTCCAATCCTGCAGTGCCAGACGTGTCCCCCTGCTTAAGCCAGTACATGTCCAGGCCCGTCTGAAGTTTGCTAGAGAGCATTTGGATGATCCAGAAGAAGATTGGGAGAATGTCATATGGTCAGATAAAACCAAAATATAACTTTTTGGTAAAAACTCAACTCGTCGTGTTTGGAGGACAAAGAATGCTGAGTTACATCCAAAGAACACCATACCTACTGTGAGGCATGGGGGTGGAAACATCATGCTTTGGGGCTGTTTTTCTGCAAAGGGACCAGGACGACTGATCCGTGTAAAGGAAAGAATGAATGGGGCCACGTATCGTGAGATTTTGAGTGAAAACCTCCTTCCATCAGCAAGGGCATTGAAGATGAAACGTGGCTGGGTCTTTCAGCATGACAATGATCCCAAACACACCGCCCGGGCAACAAAGGAGTGGCTTCGTAAGAAGCATTTCAAGGTCCTGGAGTGGCCTAGCCAGTCTCCAGATCTCAACCCCATAGAAAATATTTGGAGGGAGTTGAAGGTCTGTATTGCCCAGCAACAAAACATCACTGCTCTAGAGGAGATCTGCATGGAGGAATGGGCCAAAATACCAGCAACAGTGTGTGAAAACCTTGTGAAGACTTACAGAAAACGTTTGACCTCTGTCATTGCCAACAAAGGGTATATAACAAAGTATTGAGATAAGGACAAGACAAGGATCTCTCTGTACTTTGCTCCATTCATCTTTGTCTCAATCTTGACTAGTCTCCCAGTCACTGCCACTGAAAAACACTCCCACAGCATGATGCTGCCACCACCATGCTTCACTATAGGGATGGTGCCAGGTTCCCTCCAGACGTGACGCTTGGCATTCAGGCCAAAGTGTTCAATCTTGGTTCATCAGACCAGAGAATCTTGTTTCTCATGGTCTGGGAGTCTTTAGGTGCCTTTGGCAAACTCCAAGAGGGCTGTTATGTGCCTTCCCTTCTGGCTACTTTACCGTAAAGGCCTGGTTGGTGTAGTGCTGCAAAGATGGTTGTACTTCTGGAAGATTCTTCTATCTCCACAGAGGAACTCTAGAGCTCTGTCAGAGTGACCATCGGGTTCTTGGTCACCTCCCTGAACAAGGCCATTCTCCCCCGATTGCTCAGTTTGATGGTGGATCTTCAATGCTGCAGAATTTGTTTGTTACCCTTCCCCAGATCTGTGCCTCAATAGAATTCTGGCTCAGAGCTCTACAAACAATTCCTTCGACCTCATGGCTTGGTTTTTGCTCTGACATGCACTGTCAACTGTGGGACCTTATATAGACAGGTGTATGTCTTTCCAAATCATGTCCAATCAATTGAATTCACCACAGGTGGACCCCAATCAAGTTGGAGAAACATCTCAAGGGTGATCAATGGAAACAGGATGCACATGAGCTCAATTTCGAGTCTCATACCAAAGGGTCTGAATACTTATATAATACTTGTATTTTTTTGTGTGCAAAAATGTCTAAAAAACTGTTATCGCTTTGACATTATGGGGTGTTGTGTGTAGATTTAAAAAAAAGAAAGAATCCATTTCAGAATAAGGCTGTAATGTAACAAAATGTGGAAAAAGTCAGGGAGTCTGAACACTTTCCGAAGGCACTGTATACATGAGGATAGAGGGACAGGAACATGCACAGTTCTGCTTTTAACTGGTTCTTGTTTGAAGCTACTTCTCTGTTCACAGTGTCTCAGTTCTCTCTACATACATAGAAAGCTTTTCAGAACAGATAGAACAGAGAGAGAGAGAGAGGCTCACACCTACACAAATTGAAAGGTCATCTCAAAGGTTTCATCACACACCGAAACATCCTACTTTTAACTGTTCTTTAAGTACTTGTATAACTGTTGTACTTTTCAGTGTGCAATGCCCAATACAGTTGTATTACTGTATGTAGGTCTCTCAGTGAAGAGAGAGCTGTCCACATTTAGTGCTGTCCATGGTGCTGAATTCTTATTCAGTCCTGTCTGTGGTGCTGACTGTTGTTTGTGGTGCTGGTTGTTGTCTGTGGTGCTGACTGTTGCTTGTGGTGCTGGTTGTTGTCTGTGGTGCTGGCTATTGTCTGTGGTGCTGGTTGTTGTCTGTGGTGCTGGTTGTTGTCTGTGGTGCTGGTTGTTGTCTGTGGTGCTGGCTGTTGTCTGATGACCTATTAGTCCCTTGGGACATCTCCCAAGTCCCCAGGAAATCGGTGTGTGTGTGTGTGTATTCATCTTACCGTCCGGTGATGAGGAAGAAGAGGGTGAGGATGATGAGGAGAGTGAAGCCGCCCACGGCTGCCGTGACGATCACCAACACTTGTCCCTGGTCTGAAGCCATGTCCGACGCTACAGGGAGGGGACAAATTAATTGATTGATTATTGATTGGTGATTTACAATTCTAAACTGGGTAGTTTGCGTTCTGGATGCGAATTGGCTGAAATCTGTGGTATATTAGAAATTATAAATTGGGTGGTTGGAGCCCTGAATACTGATTGGCTGAATGCATGGGTATAACAAAATATATACCACGGATAAGGGCTGTATTCAGGCACTCAGCTTTGCGTCCGGCAGTATTGCTTAAGTGTACACATACAGCCATATCCCTTGTAGAGAGGGACATCACAAAGACTATATACATTCATATGATTAAGTCAGAAATGTTTTTGCAAGACAATTTGTATTTAAAATAATAATAATTGTACCCCCTTTTTCTCCCCAATTACATAGTATCCAATTATTAGTAGTTACTATCTTGTCTCATCGCTACAACTCCCGTACGGGCTTGGGAGAGACGAAGGACAAGAGCCATGCGTCCCCCAAAATACAACCCAACCAAGCCGCACTGCTTCTTAACACAGCGCTCATCCAACCCGGAAGCAACCGCACCAATGTGTCAGAGGAAACACCGTGCACCTAGTGACCTGGTCAGCGTGCACTGCACCCGGCCTGCCACAGGAGTCACTAGTGCGCAATGAGACAAGGATATCCCTACCAGCCAAACCCTCCCTAACCCAGACGACACTAGGCCAATTGTGTGTCGCCCCATGGACCTCCCGGTCGTGGCCAGTTACGACAGAGCCTGGGCTCGAACCCAGAGTCTCTGGTTGCACAGCTAGCACTGCGATGCAGTGCCTTAGACTATTCAATTTTTTTTTAAATAAAAGCAGACTGGGGAGCAGGGGTTGGAACCAAAATTATTTTCCAATCGTTTCATTCTGAACAGAACCAATATTTTATTAGTGTTGTTTCACTGTTCTGACGAGCAAAATAAAGTTTTGAACTGGTTCGAACCAAAAAAAAGTAATGGTTTATATGGTTTCTTTCTAACCCTCTGATGTTAACTATTTTTTATTTTTCGCTCAATGTTAAATTACTTTACTAATTAACAGAGCAGCTTGCGATTGAGCGGGAAAGCTATGTACATGCATTGGACAGACAAGGTGACAGACAAGGTGACAGACAAGGTGACAGACAAGGTGTGAGATGCGGTTGAAAACTTTCAGGTGAGGAGAGCGCTGGGCATGATTCGCTGGGCATCTTGTTGTTATGACATGCATTATCTGAATTAGGCCAAGAGAATTATGCCTTGGAGTGGCTTCTATGAAGGAACTTTGAATGTCTTTAAACTTGGCTTAAGTAACGTTGGACCAGAGCTAGCCCTTGAACATGACTCTCAGTTCCATTACATTACACATAATGAGAGCTAGACCACAGCTAGTTAACAAGCTAGCTAGCTAACAAGCTTGTGTGTGCAGAGCGGCACCAGAAGTAAAGTAAAAACACGTCTTACCTTTTTGTAGTTAATGAATCGAATGTGAAACGTGATAACTATAGTATCCTTAATTTAAGGCTTGAAAAAGTGAATCCATTCTTCTCTACTTAAAAATCTCTCTCCCTAATTTCTGAATCACGCCTATAATGTCAGTAGCTGCAGTAGACTATGCATGCTTTGGAGGGAGGGGAGGGGCAGATATCCTACACACACTGGCAAATATTTTCAGCTCACAGACAGGCAGACACTGAAATAAGTTTCTGAGTGACAGTGAGGGCTTTACATAGGTGCTTTGTTTAGTTTTTTTGTGGGACTGGGAAAAAAAAGTCTGGAACGTAAAATAACGTTATTAACTGGTTCCCATGCTTTTAAAATAACGGTTCTGTTCCGGAACAGTATAGATCACTTTCGTTCTCGGTTCTGGTTCTGTTCCTCAAAATATATATATATTTTTGGGATTTTGTTTCTGTTCCGTGAATCGGTTCCAACAAAAAGCACTTTTATTAGTAATAATATAAATTGTTAGTATTAACTGACTTGAATTCAATATGGAGAGATTGTTGAACTCTTTGTCTGAAAAACAACCATCTTTTAGAAGGAATAATTTACATGCTTGGTGACATTTAATTAATATTAATCATTCAAGAAATTGTGATTTAGTCTCTGATCATTTGCCTAAATTGGCCCCATTTGATATTCATGATTTTCCCTTCACTCCGTCTCTTTACAGGACTAACGAATCCCACATAATAATTGAAAGATGATGGCTATTAGCAAACTTATTTCTACAATATTTCAAACTTAATGAATATGAATTGGAGATCAGGATGTGTGGCCCCCAAAGCAGACCCAAATATGAGAGAGAGAGAGAGAGAGAGAGGGAGAGAGAGAGAGAGCTGTGAGCGTGTGGGTGCGTGTTTGTATGTGACTTTCGGAGGGAATATAATTGAAAGTGTGTGTCTACGCGTGGTTGTATGAGGGTCGGAGCATGTGTGTATGTGTGTGAGAATGTATGTGTGTGTAGCTGGGCATGGGTCTAGACAGAGGTAATTGCCAGTCAGACGTGAAGAGAGGAACAGCTGATCTGAGGGGTAGATGACTTTACAGGACCGTTCTCCTAACCAACGATTCACATACTGTTTAACACACACTCTGAAGCCTTAAGTAACCAGACGGGCCTGATTAATGCTGCACTAATGGGACCGAGGTGAGCGTGTGTGTGTATGTGTCTGAAAATGGGGAATCTAAAGGGCTGTAATGACCGTATATAGGGAGGAGAGGGAAGATGTAAGGGATGGGTAGAGATGGAAGGAGAGGCAGAGCAGGTAGGGAGAGACAAGGTAGAAGCAGGAAGCGAGGGATAAAGGTGAAAGAGGGAAGAGAGTGCAGGAAAGGGGAGGGAGAGGAGGGTATTTTCTCCTAGATAAAAGGGCAGAACAAAGTCAGGCCCGGACTATCTGATCCACTAGATAAAGAAAGCTCTTCAGCTGGATAGATGAGAGGACAGGGAGAAAAGAGGAGAGGTCAAGAGACCAGATCAGCAGTTAGAGTGGGCCGGCGCTGACCGGTACATATTTCTACTGCTTGAGTTCTAGCACCTCTTCTAAAATATGTCTGCTAAAATATATAGAAGACCTGGTACAGTCAAATTACAGTGAGAACCCTGACAAGAATTGTCATCAGGACAGAAAAACAAACACAGGTCTGGCTCTGTTAGAATTCAGCATGATCACTGTGAGGGAGGAAATTAAAGCCTCTCTAAAAGTCAATAGAAATACAACCAACATCACCAGCACATTGACGAGTTCATGTATTGCTGTTTTAATTGATTACATCTAGGGTTAAGTGTTTGGGGTCAAGGGTTAAGTGTTATGTGTCATGAAACAGACACAGAGGGAGTTAAGAGGTACTTACTGTCGTCCGTGGTCTCATACTCGCATTTGGGGCTGTAGGCGCTGTGTCCAGAGGAGGTGCGTGTTCTCAGGCTGAAGACGTAGCAGGTGGAGGGCTTTAACCCTGTGATGACCACACTGGGGGCTTTGGTCCGCGTCGACGAGTAGCTCAACTCCTCATGTTCCTTCTCGTAGTACTTGACCTCATAGTCGACCACCAGGAGGGAGGTCTGTTCTGGCTCCAGCCACGACAGGGCAATGCTGTTCTGAGATGCCCAGTCCTTCTTCAGCACGCCCACCATAAAGGGACCTGGAGGGGCCGATTGGAGAGATCGTTAGAGGTCACGGGTTCAACTACTAACATTTAATCTCATTAGAGATGGAAGGCTGACACTAGCTTCTGATTATACGCTTAAGCATAATGAATATGTGTCATCATTTCACATGAAAGGCTTTGCTTTCCCAGTAAAAGCCTGGAGCATCCATGCTCAATCATCTATAAATTAATATAAAATATATATAATCTACCATAATTATTTAGACCACAGTTACAGTGCTAAGGGTTTTACTGTCATCCATGGATCCTTCAGTGACAGCAGGTCTACCATGGAGGAGCGGTTAGTTAGCTGTGTTTATTTAAATCATATTAGCCGTGTGCTGACTACATTAGTTCTGTGTAAATATTGGCCCAGGGCTTTACTACAGCAGTCAACAGGTGATCTCAGCTTCTCACTAATTAATATCTCATTAACTCAACGCGGTAAAGAGTTCTATAAGATTTATCAACATACATACCGGTATTATTAAAACCCTTCAAAATAGATGTTGAACATGTTTTATTTGGGTTTGTACCAGGGTACCGTGTCTCATGGCCAAGGGAGGTGATAGATGACGGCAGCATGAGGATGTCCAATAGGTACAGGACATGAGTCCCTGTCCTGACATTCTTAAATAGCCAATAGTCCAATAGTCCAATAACATAAATAGTCCAATCAATGCAACATGTAGGCCTAATCAACTAGACATTAGTGGCTACAAATGCTGTATACCACTCAACATGTTTCTAGTGGTTAGGAGAGTAGGCCTAAACAAACGCAATGGGAAAGTTTGAATGGAGGGGAAATGGTGCTCTACAGTCACGTGAAGATGATGATGGAAGAAAGGAAATCAAATACCAAACCACTTTACTGACTTTACATTCATTTGGTTAACAAGTCTGTCTATAACTGACCTCACATTCATTTGGTTAACGAGTCTGTCTATAACTGACCTCACATTCATTTGGTTAACGAGTCTGTCTATAACTGACCTCACATTCATTTGGTTAACGAGTCTGTCTATAACTGACCTCACATTCATTTGGTTAACGAGTCTGTCTATAACTGACCTCACATTCATTTGGTTAACGAGTCTGTCTATAACTGACCTCACATTCATTTGGTTAACGAGTCTGTCTATAACTGACCTCACATTCATTTGGTTAACGAGTCTGTCTATAACTGACCTCACATTCATTTGGTTAACGAGTCTGTCTATAACTGACCTCAAATTCATTTGGTTAACGAGTCTGTCTATAACTGACCTTACATTCATTTGGTTAACGAGTCTGTCTATAACTGACCTCACATTCATTTGGTTAACGAGTCTGTCTATAACTGACCTCACATTCATTTGGTTAACGAGTCTGTCTATAACTGACCTCAAATTCATTTGGTTAACGAGTCTGTCTATAACTGACCTTACATTCATTTGGTTAACGAGTCTGTCTATAACTGACCTCACATTCATTTGGAAAAATAAATGAAGGTTGAGTCAAGCAACACAACAAACTCAGAAAGGCCAGATAATGTATAATAATAACTACAGTTATCAACAAAGCCAACAGAAAGGCTTAATCTTAATCCTAAACCCTGCTGGTCTTCTCTGTGAGAGAGAAGCCCTCTCCATCTCCTTCCTGCTCCTCTACAGGATTCAGGCCCTGGGCTGACTGGAGGCTGACTGGAGGTCAAGTGAAGGTGGTGCTGTCTGGTCCTGGGGCTTGCAGGGCTGAGCAGAAGTTTATGGCTGGACTGTATGGGGTTGGTGTGTAGAATGCAGGGGTGCAGCTGTGGTATATGCTGTGTTAGGCAGGGCTGGAGTAGTGCTGAGAGACCCACTGCCACAGGGCTGATAAGGAGAGCTCAGGCCAGCTTGGAGCCTCCCTCATCCCTACCCCTTCTCTCTCTCTTTCGTCCCTTCCTGCTTCCTGTCTCCATTTTAATGTGCTTAATGCTTAAAACTCGTACATTTATTTCAGCTCCATCAGTAACTTGACTGGTGGATGTTTCCTATAGTAATATCAACTTCATGACACAGTGGCATTTCCAGCAGGCAGTTTAGTTTTGTGAGCTGAAGCTAATCCTGCCTCCTGATCTATTTCAATGCTTGGTTTGTTCATAATAATGAGGAACATAATAACCTTTTAAATGTGAGTAAATCTTGCCAAATGATAGTTAAAATGGAACAACAACATAATATCATGGCTGATTGAAATTAGCCGATTTATTTAGCATAATGAGTCAGCCGAAAGGGCATTTTTGTCTCTCTCTCCTCTCTCTCAAAATAATATCACTTCTCATAACACCCACAGTAACACATACACAGATGACAATTATTATTTCACAGTATTATTAGATATTACATCTCACATTGTTGCTGTTTGCTTGGTGTGTTTGTGTGTGTGTTATTGTTGTTGTCTCTGGAATCCCTTGTATATTAGCTGATTTATCTCAATGGGGTGTTATCACCCACAAATCTGTAGATAAATAAAATCTAAGTGAGCAAATGACTGTCCAAACTAGTTTAGTTTTGCTGTAACACACACACACACACACACACACACACACACACACACACACACACACACACACACACACACACACACACACACACACACACACACACACACACACAGCGACCAGAGTTTAACTGCTGTAGCATCTAGCTCAGTCAGGGGGCCAGCATCTGCTGCTAGCATATTGGCCTCTGATAGGGAACAATAAACACAGCATAAATACAATCTCCCCAGCCTGCATGATTACAATCACACTCCTACTGCTGCAGAGCACCATGTAACACACACAACATATTTGTTTAGAAGAGTTAAGCTGGAGCACACGGTTATGCTCATGGCAGGGTACGGTGGCCAACAGAGTTGGCAGATACACCATAGAAAGCAACCCCAAGAAGAAACAACTAACATAATATGTTAACTCTCAATATAGCACCTAATGTATAGTAGCTTCCAGGATATTCATTCTAATTCACACCAGACATAGGGCAAAATACTCTTATCCTTCCTCATGCACTACATTTATTTTTTTGTGATGGGATGAAGCCAACATTTTGTTTATTGAAAATGTATATTGAAATTTATGTGCAAAGCAGCTCTGAACATGTTTTCAAAATGAAGGTGGAATTGAAGAGAGAAGAATTTATCTCATTTCTTTAAGGAATATAGATTCCTCACTCACTTCTACAAACACGTGTCCTGTGCCACTAGGGGCGCTAAAACACTATACCACTTTTATTCTACCCAAAGAAACACATACAAAGCCCACTCTCCCTTCGGCAAATCAGACCGCGACTATATCCTCCTGCTTCCTGTTTACAAACAAAAGCTCAAACAGGAAGAACCAGTTACGGGATCAAAATGGAAGAGGTCCGATGAAGCAGACGTGAGGCTACAAGACTGTTTTGCTCATATAGACTGAGATATGCTCTGGGATTCAGGACCGCAGTGGAGAAGGTGGAAAGTTTCAAGTTCCTCGCCGTACACATCACTGATGATCTGAAATGGTCCACCCACACAGACAGCGTGGTGAAGAAGGCACAACAGCGCCTCTTCAACCTCAGGAGGCTGAAGACATTTGGCTAGGCCCCTAAAACCCTCAGAAACTTCTACAGATGCACCATTGAGAGCATCCTGTTGGGCTGAATCACCGCCTGGTACGGCAACTGCACCGTCCGCAACCGCAGGGCTCTCCAGAGGGTAGTGAGGTCTGCACAACGCATCACCAGGGGCAAACTATGGCGCGGATGCTACAAACTATGACGCGTCAAAGTCTACACTTGTTGTATTTGGCGCATGTGGCAAATACAGTTTGATTTGATTTGAAGCTACCTGCCCTCCAGGACACATACAGCACCCGATGTCACAGGAAGGCCAAAAATAAAATGAAGGACATCAACCACCTGAGCCACTGCCTGTTGTTCACCCCGCTATCATCCAGAAGGCAAGGTCAGTACAGGTGCATCAAAGCTGGGACCGAGAGACTAAAAAAAAGCTTCTATCTCAAGGCAATCAGACTGTTAAATAGACATCACTAGCCTGCTTCCAGTCGGTTACGTAACCCTGCACCTTAGAGGCTGCTTCCCTATATACAGGACCAGCCAAAAGTTTGGACACACCTACTCATTCAAAGGTGTTTATTTAATTGGACTTTTATACATTGTAGAATAATAGCGAGGACTTCAAAACTATGAAATAACACATATGGAATCATGTAGTAACCAAAAGGTGTTAAAGAAATCCAAATATATTTTAGATTCTTCAAAGTAGTCAGTCACCCTTTGCCTTGATGACAGCTTTGCACACTCTTGGCATTCTCTCAACCAGCTTCACCTGGAATGCTTTTCCAACAGTCTTGAAGGAGTCCCCACATATGCTAAGCACTGGTTGGCTGCTTTTCCTTCACTCTGCGGTCCAACTCATCACAAACCATCTCAATTGGGTTGAAGTTGGGTGATTGTGGAGGCCAGGTCATCTTATCCAGAACTACATCACTCCTTCTTGGTCAAATAGCCCTTAAAAGCCTGGAGATGTGTTGGGTCATTGTCCTGTTGAAAAGCAAATGATAGTCCCACTAAGCCCAAACCAGATAGGATGGCGTATCGCTGCAGAATGCAATGGTAGCCATACTGGTTAAGTGTGCCTTGAATTGTAAATAAATCACTGACAGTGTCACCAGCAAAGCACTCCCACACTATCACATCACTTCCATGCTTCAAAGTGGGAACTACACATGCGGAGATCACAAAGACACAGCAGTTGGAAGCACAAATCGCACATTTGGACTCATCAGACCAAAGGACAGACTTCCAACGGTCTAATGTCCATTGCTTGTGTTTCTTGGCCCAAGCAAGTTACTTCTTCTTATTGGTGTCCTTTAGTAGTGGTTTTTTGCAGCAATTCGACCATGAAGGTCTCCTCTGAACAGTTGATGTTGAGATGTCTCCATTACTTGAGCTCTGTGAATCAATTATTTGGGCTGCAATTTCTGAGGCTGGTAACTCTAATGAACTTATCCTCTGCAGCAGAGGTAACTCTGGGTCATAATGAGAGCCAGTCTCATCATAGCACTTGATGGTTTTTGCGACGGCACTTGAAGAAACTTTAAAAGATATTGAAATGTCAAAGTTCTTGACCTTCATGTCTTAAATTAATGATGGACTGTAATTTCTCTTTGTTTATTTGAGCTGTTCTTGCCATAATATGGACTTGGTCTTTTACCAAATAGGGCTGTCTTCTATATACCACCCCTACCTTGTCACAACACAACTGATTGGCTCAAATGCATTAAGAAGGAAATAAATAACAAATGTACTTTTAACAAGGCACACCTGTTAATTGAAATGCATTCCAGGTGACTACCTCATGAAGCTGGTTGAAAGAATGCCAAGAGTGTGAAAGGGGAGGCTACTTTGAAGAATCTCAAATATAAAATATATTTTGATTCCTTTTTGGTTACTACATGATTCCATATGTGTTATGAGTAAGAGTGTCCTAACTTTTGACTGGTACTGTAGATAAACTTGGAATCACTGGCCACTTTAATAATGGAAAACTAGTCACTTTAATAATGTTTAAATAAAGTTTACATACTGCTTTACTCATCTCATATGTATATACTGTATTTTAGTCAATGCCACTCCGACATTGCTCGATCTAATATTTATATATTTCTTAATTCCATTCTTTTACTTTTAGATTTGTGTGTATTGTTGTAAATTGTTAGATGCTACTGCACTGTTGGAGCTAGGAACACAAGCATTTCGCTACAAACACAATAACATCTGCTAAATATGTCTATGTGACCAATAAAATTAGATTTGATTTGATCTATACCTGGCGGTTTCAGAGGAAAATGTGTCTAAGACTCCAGCCACCCACGTCATAGACTGTTAAATGTTTAGTAATTTAGCAGACACTCTCATCCAGAGCAACTTACAGTAGTGAGTTCATGCATTTCATACTTATTTTTTCTCCCCTTACTGGTGGGACTTGAACCAACAACCCTGGCATTATGAGCCACACGGGATGTTCTCTCTGCTACCGTATGGCAAGCAGTACGGATGCACCAAGTCTAGAACCAACAGGACCCTGAACAGCTTCTAGCCCCAAGCCATAATACTACTAAACAGAAAATATACACCCATTTTGAATGTTATACTGTTTTTGTGCATCTCTGAGCAATGTTCTATCGATTCCCGGGGTAATTTCATGTTTTCATGTGTATCTGAGCTATTGCCGTTCAAGAAGGCAGAAATTTGGCCGGTAAAACATAGCATTGCGATAAAGACACTTTAAACTACAGTGGAAGTCAATAGTAATACGACTTTTAGATTACGAAAATGTTGATCATACATGAAGATTTCAATACTAGGTCGATGTCATAACGCAGGAGGTTGTCTTCTCTTGAATGAACCATTGATCATATTTGATTGAACATTTCTACCTGGAGAAATGTGTAATTTAACAGAGTTTTCTCCCATTTGTCTGCCTCTTCAGTCCAGGGTACTGTTGAGAACATCAGACTCCACTCTGCAAAGACACATCGATCTGCAGGTTGAACATGGTGAGAATGTAGATTCCTAAATTCATAGTGCAGTTTGTTTAGGCGATTTGACAGCTAACTAGCTACTTCACATGCTGATATTGACTTTGGTATTATTGTGTGTAGCTACGTTAGCTAGCCAGCCAGCCAATAGAGAGAGTGTTGCATTGAGTTGTGGGTTTTGTAGTCGATTTGAGCTGCAACAGATAACTACAACGATTTTCACATGTTGCTACCAACCTTATTATATGACAAAATTAAACATTTGTTCACAAAAAATATTGTTCTCACATATGTATTAATTATAGGAATGAGTGTTTTTTTCCATGAATCCCTTAACTAAATAGCTACCCAGACTATCCCCATTGACCCTCTTTGCACTAACTCTTTTGACTCATCACATAAGCTGCTGCTACTGCTACTTTCCTGTTGCCTAGTCACTCTACCCCTACCTATATGTACATATCTACCTCAATTACCTCGTTCCCCTGCATATCGACTCAGTATTGGTACCCAGTGAATAGCGAAGTTATCGTTACTTTTCTCAATTTTTCTAAGGGCCCGGCCCGTAAGTAAGCATTTCACTGTTAGTCTACACCTGTGGTTTACGAAGAATGTGACATATAAAATTTGATTTGATTTGTAAGCAAGCATTTCACTGTAAAGTCTACACCTGTTGTTTACGAAGAATGTGACATATAAAATTTGATTTGATTTGTAAGCAAGCATTTCACTGTAAAGTCTACACCTGTTGTTTACGAAGAATGTGACATATAAAATTTGATTTGATTTGTAAGCAAGCATTTCACTGTAAAGTCTACACCTGTTGTTTACGAAGAATGTGACATATAACATTTGATTTGATTTGTAAGCAAGCATTTCACTGTAAAGTCTACACCTGTTGTTTACGAAGAATGTGACATATAAAATTTGATTTGATTTGTAAGCAAGCATTTCACGGTAAAGTCTACACCTGTTGTTTACGAAGAATGTGACATATAACATTTGATTTGATTTGTAAGCAAGCATTTCACTGTAAAGTCTACACCTGTTGTTTACGAAGAATGTGACATATAAAATTTGATTTGATTTGTAAGCAAGCATTTCACGGTAAAGTCTACACCTGTTGTATTCGGCGCATGTGACAAATTATACAGCTTTCAAAATCCACAGTACACACACTCTCTCTCTCTCACTCTCTCTCTCACTCTCTCTCTCACTCTCTCACTCACTCTCTGTGTGTGTTGGAGGAAGATTGGAAACACATTAGAATCACCGGTCAATTAGTGGGAGCGATGGATGGATTTTCCAGTCTAGTGTAGTTAAGCTCCCAGTAAACGAATGTTGTCTCATTACAGCAGTTTGACCCGTGTATGGTTTTAATGAGCTTGCCTTGCCCCAAGGCCTCCATTAACACTTTAGAAAATCAATGACTTCTGTATTGATGCTATACTGTACCAGGCTTAAACAATGTAAAAACGTTAGGTTACCGAGGGAATGAGGAGAGGGAGAAGGAGAGAGAGAAAGAGGGGGGAAGAAGAGAGCAGTGGGAGAGAGAGGAAGGAAGGGAGGGATGGAAGAAGGAAGACCAAGGTGGTTGATGAAAACGTGTTTGAGAAAAACAACAAGGACACGTCAATATGTCTGATTGTTTTGTTGCTACCCTGACATAATGATGCTTTAGATTCTACCCCAGGAGGGAATATGGAGAGCGATAACCTTTTTGGAGGACACACACATACACACACACACACCAAACCAATCTCTGCCGTCAATTATATTTGCTTATGAGGGGTTCTGTGTTGCTCTAGGGAGCTGAGAGAGGGAATGAACTTTATTCATACATGATGTAGGTTCCAGTGGGACCTAAGGTAATCATTAAGACCAATGTGACATTCCGAGAGTGTTTAGTGTGTGTTTGTGTGTGTGTGTACAGTATACAGTCTGTTTGTGTTTGACTCTCCCTTAGGCAAGGTCACCTCCCACAACAGTCTTCTGAACCAAACCAAACACAGCCTGCATCTCTGGAGCCTCTAACCTCATTACCAGCCGAAGTCAACCCCACTGCATGGTGGGTAGTCTATGGACAGTTTTGGACCCGTGGCGTAAACACAGTAACCCTGGTGCTCTGACAGAGGTCATGTCCCTGTGGGGCCAAACATTCTGATGCTAATTGTGGGGTTTATGATTGGATAAAGGCAATTAGCCAGGGTTATGATTGGCTAAACTCTATCAGCGAGGGTTAATGAGTATATTGTGTTCGTCCAATAGGCTTTGACCTCTGTGTTCAACCACCTAGACACAGCATGGAGAGAGGAGCCCTCAGGTCTTTATCAGATTAGTCTGGCCTGTGTGTGTGTTCTATAGTTCAACTCACCTAAGGAGTTAATGATTACCCAGTAAATTTCTTCGACTTTTAGAGTGCAGTCCTGTACTTTCTTTTCCCTTCTGCCTGCTTTTTTGTTCCCTACCGTTTTCCCCTTAATCTTTCCATAGCGTTTAGCTTACTGTCTGCATTTCTTCATTGGTCCTATTCCTCTTTCCATTACTGAAAGGACAGCATTTTATTTTCTTCCATGAATAGTAAAACTGTCCTCATCCCCCTTGAACCAATCAGCTTATTGATATGCCACACCTGTCAGGTGGATGGATTATCTTGGATCCGTTCATCTTTTCCTCGATCCGGACTAGTCTCCCAGTCACTGCCGCTGAAAAACAACCCCCAGCATGATGCTGCCACCACCATGCTTCACCGTAGGGATGGTGCCAGGTGTTCTCCAGACGTGACGCTTGGCATTCAGGCCAAAGAGTTCAATCTTGGTTCATCAGACCAGAGAATCTTGTTTCTCATGGTCTGAGAGTCTTTAGGTGCTTTTGGCAAACTCCAAGCAGGTTGTCATGTGCCTTTTACTGAGGAGTGGCTTCCGTCTGGCCACTCTACCATAAAGGCCTGATTGGTGGAGTGCTGCAGAGATGGTTGTCCTTCTGGAAGGTTCTCCCATCTCCATAGAGGTACTCTGGAGCTCTGTCAGAGTGACCATCGGGTTTTTGTTCACCTCCCTGACCAAGGCCCTTCTCCCTGATTGCTCAGTTTGGCCGGGCGGCCAGCTCTAGGAAGAGTCTTGGTGGTTCCAAACTTCTTCCATTTAAGAATTATTGAAGCCACTGTGTACCTTCAATGCTTCATAAATGTTTTGGTACCCTTCCCCAGATCTGTGCCTCAACACAATCCTGTGTCGGAGCTCTACGTACAATTCCAAATCATGTCCAATCAATTGAATTTACCACAGGTGGACTCCAATCAAGTTGTAGAGACGTCTCAAGGATGATCAATGGAAACAGGATGCACCTGAGCTCAATTTTGAGTCTCATAGCAAAGGGTCTGAATACTTATGAAAAATAAAGCATTTTTTTACTTGCAAAAAAAATCCCAAAACCTGTTTTCACTTTGTCATTATCGAGTATTGATGAGAAAAAACATTTAATTTATACATTTTTGAACAAGGCTATAACATAACAAAATGTGGAAAAAGTCAAGGGGGCTGAATACTTTCTGAATGCCCTGTATATCCACTAGTTCTAATGTGTCCATGATATTCATCATTTCCCTAAGTGCATGAGGGTGATAGTTTCTGGTGTGATTTCCTTTATGATCCACTGGGGTACTTAAAACTGTACTATAATCTCCCACCATAATAATAGAGTCGTGTTGCTTGTGAGCTCGATAGATTAATCTATCATTTTGAAAGAAGTATGGGTCATTATCATTTGGACCATATAGATATGTTTATCATCCAATAGCATGTTAAAAAAGATCCATCTTTCTTTCTAATCTGTTTGGACAGTTTGCACATTGGGATCAAAATTGTTTTTAATTCTCCTGAATGGCGCAGTGGTCTAAGGCACTGCATTGCAGTTCTAACTGTGCCACTAGAGATCCTGGTTTGTGTCCAGGCTCTGTTGCAGCTGGCCGCGACCTGGAGACCCATGGGGTGGTGCAATATTGGCCCAGCGTTGTCTGGGTTAGAGGAGAGTTTGACCGGCAGGGAAGTCCTTGTCCAATCACGCTGTAGCGACTCCTTTGGTAGGCTGGGCACAAAGCATGCTGACACAATCTAAATTATACTTACCATAAAAAGGATTACAATAATGAGATGCATCCACCAATCCAAAGAAAGGATAGACGGGAGCTAGACAGCCTGACGTGCTGCTTTGGGGACAACGACTCCCATTGTTAGGGCAGAGAGACATGTATCTAGTCAGTATATCCATCATCTTTAGCTGTCCCCAAAGGAGAACCCTTTTTGGTTCCACGTAGTACCCTCTTGGGTTCCATGTGGAACCCTCTGTGGAAAGGATTCTACAGTACCTGGAACCAAAAGGGTTCTACCTGGAACCAAAAATAGCTATTAAAAAAATAGAACCATTGTAGGTTCTAGATAGCACCTTTTTCTCCAAGAGTGTAGACTGTAACAGTTGGACTGATAATGTAAGTGTAAAGTCTGCTTAGACTAACAGTAGAAGTCTTCTCTCAGCGTAAAATGTGTATATTGTAACAGTACGCTGACTGTATATCCCAGCAGATGCCAGCTCTAGATCATCTGCTGAGCCCAGAGAGCCAGCCTGCCGCAGTTAACAGGTCATTAACAACATCAGTCATACTACAAAAAGAACAACCAAGGGAAGGGAGAGAGGGAACGATAAAAGGAGGGAGGCCAGATGACAACTATTCTCTCTTTATCTGGGTAAAAGTTGAGCTGGATCATGGACTACCCTGTTGCTCGTGACAATGTGTGTGTCTTTCCTAACCTCTCCTCCTGCTCCTGTCATGGTAGACTGCATGCCCTGGCTGACACCAGAATCCCCAGTCGTTAATAGGGTCAACTTCCTGATCTGTGTGTGTCTTTAATAGGGTCGTAGTGACATCCCGATCCCCTTGTTTCTCTCTAATAGTAATCTGGAAAGCCAATGATCTGTATGAAGGACAGTTAAACCAGCTCTGAACTGGCCCTGTTACAATCAATACTCATTTACCTCCTCCTCTCTTCTCTTTCACCATCCTCCTCCTTTCATCCTCTCTTTCTCTCCAGTAATTAATGAGAAGAATAGAACTATTTCTTCACTGACAATTTATGTCCATCCCACTGCTGCTTAAGAGCTTTATTGGAGAACAGACACGCACATACACACACACACATACAAACACATACACACACACACTGCCCTGAGCTGGTGATGAGAGAGACAGACAGACACGCACAAACACACACTGCCCTGAGCTGGTGATGAGAGAGAGAGAGAGAGACAGACAGACACGCACAAACACACACTGCCCTGAGCTGGTGATGAGAGAGAGACAGACAGACACGCACAAACACACACTGCTCTGAGCTGGTGATGAGAGAGAGACAGACAGACACGCACAAACACACACTGCCCTGAGCTGGTGATGAGAGAGAGAGAGAGAGACAGACAGACACGCACAAACACACACTGCCCTGAGCTGGTGATGAGAGAGAGAGAGAGAGACAGACAGACACGCACAAACACACACTGCCCTGAGCTGGTGATGAGAGAGAGACAGACAGACACGCACAAACACACACTGCCCTGAGCTGGTGATGAGAGAGAGAGAGAGAGACAGACAGACACGCACAAACACACTGCCCAGCTGGTGATGAGAGAGAGAGAGACAGACACGCACAAACACACTGCCCTGAGCTGGTGATGAGAGAGAGAGAGAGAGACAGACAGACACGCACAAACACACACTGCCCTGAGCTGGTGATGAGAGAGAGACAGACAGACACGCACAAACACACACTGCTCTGAGCTGGTGATGAGAGAGAGAGACAGACAGACTGACACGCACAAACACACACTGCCCTGAGCTGGTGATGAGCGAGAGACAGACAGACAGACAGACAGACAGACAGACAGACAGACAGACAGACAGACAGACAGACACTGCCCTGAGCTGGTGATGAGAGAGAGACAGACAGACACGCACAAACACACACTGCCCTGAGCTGGTGATGAGAGAGAGAGAGAAGACAGCACAAACACACAGCTGGTGATGAGAGAGAGACAGACACAAACACACACTGACTGAGCTGGTGATGAGAGAGAGAGAGAGACAGACACGCACAAACACACTGCCCTGAGCTGGTGATGAGAGACAGCACAAACACAGACAGACAGACACGCACAAACACACTGCCCTGAGCTGGTGATGAGAGAGAGAGACAGACAGACACGACAGCTGGTGATGAGAGAGAGACAGACAGACACGCACAAACACACACTGCCCTGAGCTGGTGATGAGAGAGAGAGACAGACAGACTGACACGCACAAACACACACTGCCCTGAACTGGTGATGAGAGCGAGAGACAGACAGACAGGCAGACAGGCAGACAGACAGACAGACAGACACGCACAAACACACACTGCTCTGAGCTGGTGATGAGAGAGAGAGACAGACAGACACGCACAAACACACTGCCCTGAGCTGGTGATGAGACAGACAGACAGACAGACAGACAGACAGACAGACAGACAGACACGCACAAACACACACTGCCCTGAGCTGGTGATGAGAGAGAGACAGACTGACAGACACGCACAAACACACACTGCCCTGAGCTGGTGATGAGAGAGAGAGACAGACAGACAGACAGACAGACACAAACACACACTGCCCTGAGCTGGTGATGAGAGAGAGAGACAGACAGACACAAACACACACTGCCCTGAGCTGGTGATGAGAGAGAGAGACAGACAGATAGACACAAACACACACTGCCCTGAGCTGGTGCTGTGATAAGGAGAGAGACAGAGAGAGAGAGAGAGAGAGAGAGAGAGAGAGAGGGAGGGAGAGAGAGAATGAAAGAAGGAAAGAAAGAAAGAAAGAAAGAAAGAAAGAAAGAAAGAAAGAGAGGCCTAACACTGTGTGATGAGGTGAATTAGGGTGCGATTCTGTCAGCTGCTACATGTGGAATTAAAGGGCAAATTGTATTCATTAGGAAATAGCTGTTATTCACAACAGGATTCAGGAATGAAAGAGAGAAAAACCCCTGATGGTTCCCTGACCCTCCCTCCTCTCCTCTCCTCTCCTCTCCTCTCCTCTCCTCTCCTCTCCTCTCCTCTCCTCTCCTCTCCTCTCCTCTCCTCTCCTCTCCTCTCCTCTCCTCTCCTCTCCTCGAAGCTCCTCTACTCTAAGCTCCTCTACTCTAAGCTCCTCTACACTACTCTCCTCTACTCTCTTCTCCTCTCCTCTACACTACTCTAAGCTCCTCTACTCCTCTCTGTTACTCTCTTCTCCTCCACAGTCCTCACTTCTCCTCTACACTACTCTAAACTCCTCTACTCTAAGCTCCTCTCCTATCCGCTACTCACCTCTCCTCTACACTACTCTAAGCTTCTCTACTCTACTCTAAGCTACTCTCCTCTCCTCTACTCTAAGCTCCTCTCCTCTAATCTACTCTACTCTAAACTCCTCTACTATGCTTTACTTTAAGCTCCTCTACACTACTCTAAACTCATCTCCTCTACTCTAAGCTCCTCTTCTTTACTCTAAGTTCCTCTACACTACTATAAGCTCCTCTACACTACTATAAGCTCATCTACACTACTATAAGCTCCTCTACACTACTATAAGCTCCTCTACACTACTTTAAGCTCCTCTACACTACTCTAAACTCATCTCCTCTACTCTAAGCTCCTCTTCTTTACTCTAAGCTCCTCTACACTACTTTAAGCTCCTCTACACTACTTTAAGCTCCTCTACACTACTCTAAACTCATCTCCTCTACTCTAAGCTCCTCTTCTTTACTCTAAGCTCCTCTACACTACTATAAGCTCCTCTACACTACTTTAAACTCCTCTACACTACTATAAACTCCTCTACACTACTATAAGCTCCTCTACACTACTATAAGCTCCTCTACACTACTTTAAGCTCCTCTACACTACTCTAAACTCATCTCCTCTACTCTAAGCTCCTCTTCTTTACTCTAAGCTCCTCTACACTACTATAAGCTCCTCTACACTACTTTAAACTCCTCTACACTACTATAAACTCCTCTACACTACTATAAGCTCCTCTACACTACTATAAGCTCCTCTACACTACTTTAAGCTCCTCTACACTACTCTAAACTCATCTCCTCTACTCTAAGCTCCTCTTCTTTACTCTAAACTCCTCTACACTACTCTAAGCTCCTCTACACTACTTTAATCTCCTCTACTCTAAACTCCTCTACACTACTCTAAGCTCCTCTACACTACTCTAAACTCCTCTCCTCTACTCTAAGCTCCTCTACACTACTTTAATCTCCTCTACTCTACTCTACTCTAAGCTCCTCTACACTACTTTAATCTCCTCTACTCTACTCTAATCTCCTCTACTCTAAGATCCTCTACACGACTCTAATCTCCTCTCCTCTACACTACTCTAAGCTCCTCTACACCACTCTACTCTACTCTAAGCTCCTCTCCTCTACACTACTCTAAACTCCTCTACTCTACACTACTCTAAACTCCTCTCCTCTACACTACTCTAAACTCATCTCCTCTACACTACTCTAAGATCCTCTACACTACTCTAAGCTCCACTACTCTACTCTAAGCTCCTCTCCTATGCACGACTCTAAGCTCCTCTACACTACTCTACTCTAAGCTCCTCTCCTCTACTCTAAGCTCATCTCCTCTACACGACTCTAAGCTCCTCTACACTACTCTACGCTCCTCTACACTACTCTACTCTAAGCTCATCTCCTCTACACGACTCTAAGCTCCTCTACACTACTCTACGCTCCTCTACACTACTCTACTCTAAGCTCATCTCCTCTACACGACTCTAAGCTCCTCTACACTACTCTACTCTACGCTCCTCTACACTACTCTACTCTAAACTCATCTCCTCTACACGACTCTAAGCTCCTCTACACTACTCTACTCTAAGCTCCTCTACACTACTCTACTCTACGCTCCTCTACACTACTCTACTCTAAGCTCATCTCCTCTACACGACTCTAAGCTCCTCTACACTACTCTACGCTCCTCTACACTACTCTACTCTAAGCTCCTTTCCTCTACACTACTCTAAGCTCCACTACTCTACTCTAAGCTCCTCTCCTATACACGACTCTAAGCTCCTCTACACTACTCTACTCTAAGCTCCTCTCCTCTACTCTAAGCTCATCTCCTCTACACGACTCTAAGCTCCTCTACACTACTCTACGCTCCTCTACACTACTCTACTCTAAGCTCCTCTCCTCTACACGACTCTAAGCTCCTCTCCTCTACACGACTCTAAGCTCCTCTACACTACTCTACTCTCCACTATTCTACTCTAATCTCCTCTCCTCTACTCTAAGCTCCTCTACACTACTCTAACCTCCTCTCCTCTACTCTAAGCTCCTCTACACTACTCTAATCTCCTCTCCTCTACTCTAAGCTCCTCTACACTACTCTAACCTCCTCTCCTCTACTCTAAGCTCCTCTACACTACTCTAATCTCCTCTACTCTAAGCTCCTCTACACTACTCTAAGCTCCTCTCCTCTACTCTAAGCTCCTCTACACTACTCTAATCTCCTCTACTCTAAGCTCCTCTACACTACTCTAAGCTCCTCTCCTCTACTCTAAGCTCCTCTACACTACTCTAATCTCCTCTACACTAATCTCCTCTCCTCTACTCTAAGCTCCTCTATTCTACTCTAAGCTCCTCTCCTCTACACTACTCTAATCTCCTCTACTCTAAACTCCTCTACACTACTCTAATCTCCACTATTCTACTCTAATCTCCTCTACTCTACTCTAAGCTCCTCTACTCTACTCTAAGATCCTCTACACTACTCTAATCTCCTCTACACTACTCTAATCTCCACTATTCTACTCTAATCTACTCTACTCTAAACTCCTCTACTCTAAACTCCTCTACACTACTCTAATCTCCTCTACACTACTCTAATCTCCTCTACTCTATTCTAAGGTCCTCTACACGACTCTAAGCTCCTCTCCTCTACTCTAAGCTCCTCTCCTCTCCTCTACTCTAAGCTCCTCTCCTCTACACGACTCTAAGCTCCTCTACACTACTCTACTCTAAGCTCCTCTACTCTAAGCTCATCTCCTCTACACTACTCTACTCTAAGCTCCTCTCCTCTACTCTAAGCTCATCTCCTCTACACTATTCTAAGCTCCTCTACACTACTCTACGCTCCTCTACACTACTCTACTCTCCACTATTCTACTCTAATCTCCTCTCCTCTACTCTAAGCTCCTCTTCTCTCCTATACTCTAAGCTCCTCTCCTCTACTCTACTCTAAGCTCCTCTCCTATCCGCTCCTCTCCTCTATATTCCGTTCCTCTCCTCTCTGAGGTGTTCAGCTGAACAGCAGGAGTGCTGAGAAGGAAGGGAAGTAGCAACAGTATAAATAGCAGGTCTGTTAAACAATTGAAACATGAGCTCTTCAAAACACTACTGCAGCACAGTATCAACAGTATAAATAGCTAGATAGCTGGCCCGCTCTGCCACTCTGCTCTATCTCACTCTGTGTGATGAAGTGTTGGGTATCATTCTCTCTCTCTGCCTCATCTGACTCTGTGTACTGTAGTGTTGGGTAACAGTCTCTCTCTCTCTCTGCCTCATCTCACTCTGTGTACTGTAGTGTTGGGTAACAGTCTCTCTCTCTATTGGTCTGTGTGTACTGAGGGTAAACAAAGTGTGTTACTGATAGAACTGCACCAAGCTGAACTGCAGAAACAGCACACATCATTATTGTTTGTTATACAACTCACTGTGAGCATCCTGTAAAGCAGAAATAATACCAACATAGTTTGAATTATACAGTATGGCTTATATTGAAATGTACAAATATGCCATGTATCACAAGTAGTGCAAGAAGTAGTTTGAAGACACAATAGTGTAATGTCATTGGATATTGATTAACTGTGACTAGCATTGAAAATACATGAACAAACAAAGTCATACAGTTTGAAAGAAGACAATCATTATATTGTTACAAAGAGAAACTTTTGAAATTGTGAGACATCCATCAGAATTCCAGGACTATGAATCTAACCACTGGGTATTAATGAGTCCTGTCATTAGGTAGGTGTAGGGAAATTATCTCTGCAGGGGAGAGGGTTCAGATAAAAACCTGGGCATTAATCATGTCAAACACTAATAGTCAGTCAGTCAGTCTCTCTCTCTCTCTCTCTCTCTGTCTCTCTCTCTGTCTCTCTCTGTCTCTCTCTCTCTCTCTCTCTCTCTCTCTGTGCTCTCTCTGTCTCTCTCTCTCTCGTGCTCTCTCTGTCTCTCTCTCTCTGTCTCTCGTCTCTCTGTCTCTCTGTCTCTCTCTCTCTCTCTCTCTCTCTCTCTCTCTCTGTCTCTCTCTCTGTCTCTCTCTGTCTCTCTCTCGCTGTCTCTCTCTCTCTCTCTCTCTCTCGTGCTCTCTCTGTCTCTCTCTCTCTCTCTCTGTCTCTCTCTCTCTCTCTCTCTCTCTCTGTCTCTCTGTCTCTCTCTCTCTCTCTCTCTGTCTCTCTCTCTCCCTCTCTCTCTCTCGTCGGAGTGCATGCTGGTAGTGAGTCGTCAAGCAGGAGTGATTGTGAGAGCGAATGGAATTTCTTTTCACTCTATTGGGTTTTGGTATGTATATATATATATATATTGATTAGTATAGTTGTTTTAAGGGTATATTGTTTAACTATCACTAAGCACGTATAGGGGTGGTGGGATCTTTGAGGTTGGTTTTTCGCGAGGGCACAACCAGCGTGTGGGGCTGGTTGCAATGGCCACTCGCGGAAATGTAGAGTTTGAAAAACTTAGTCGGAGGCATGGAGTAAAGATTCCTGCTGCGGCCGGGTGTTCAGTGGAAGAATGTAGCTTGGCTGTGGGTGCTATCATTGGGTATGATAGCATCAAATCAGCCTCAAGGATGAATAGCGCTGTAGTGATATTCTTAGATTCAATTGAAAAGGTGAATAAGATAGTTGAGAGGGGTGTTGTGTTGAGGGAGACACAGACGCCGGTATTTCCGCTTATGAATCCGGCGAAGAAAGTTATACTTTCTAACGTGCCACCATTTGTTAGATATGAAGTGTTGGAGCGAGAGTTATCTCGCCATGGTCAAAAGAAGGTTCTTTTTGGATGCAAATCTCCGTTGTTGAAACATGTCGTGTCTCATAGGAGACAAGTGCATATGATTTTAAAAAAGGACGAGATGAACTGAATTTAGCGTTCAGTTTTAAGATTGATGGATTTGATTATGTCTTCTATGCATCTACTGAATCAATGAAATGCTTTGGCTGTGGAAGAGAGGGGCATTTGGTGCGTAGTTGTCCCGAGAATGAGCGCGCTGAGCCTGGTAGTAGCTCTAGTGCTGGTGCAACTAACGCACCACCGCGAAGGGATGAACATGCTAAGGGTGCAGGGGAAGAGAGAAGGTGGGCAGATGTGGTTGGAAAAGTAGGAGAGGAAGGCATTGTGGATACGGGGGGCAATTGTGGTAGATCAGAACAAAGAGGGAGGGGAAACAGTAGGTGAAGATTTAAGGGGTGCTGAAGGGTCTAATTCTAAGAGAAAGGTAGAGATTGATAAATCAGTTGAAGATGAACAAGCTGTAGAGATGGTGGAGTTTTCTTCTGGGGAGGATAGCGAGAGTGAGTCATCTGACGCATCACAACAATATAGTGAGATAAATGGGGTGGAAGGGAGGTATGGGATCGAGAAGATACGTCAATTTCTGAAGTTGACAAAAGGGAAGAAATATATGCAGGATTACAATGTAACTGATTTTTTCCCTGAACGTGAATTGTTTATTGAATCAGCAAAGTTTCTGATGTCAAAAATTACAGGGCGAAGTTTGAAAAGCCCTGAAATTGCTAGACTCAAGAAAGTGGTCACGAGAGTGATAAGTGATGTAAATTCTAAAGAAAATGAAAGAGTTCAGTTGCAGTTTTAACTGTGGTGGCTGTATCTTCCTCTGTATTTTTTTCCCATCCATGAGCAGTTTTAAGATTTCTTCTTTAAACGTAAATGGGGCAAGAGATGGTAAAAAAAGAGCCATGGTGTATGAGTTAATTAGGGGAAAGGGAAGTGACATAAATTTTCTACAAGAAACGCATAGTAATTTGGAAAATGAAGTTATGTGGCAACAGGAGTGGGGGGGGGGCAGTGGTGTGTAGTCATAAAAACTCAAAAAGTGGGGGTGTGGTTATCTTGTTCTCAAAAGGGTTTTTGCCTTTGTCATATGAGGTTGAAGAGGTAGTTGAGGGGAGGTTATTAAAAGTTAGAGCAAGGTATGAAAACATCACTATGTGTCTGATAAATGTATATGCCCCAGTGGTAACAGTTGAGAGGGTATGTTTTTTAGAGACATTATCAAATACCATTGAGAAATGTAATAAAGAAGATTATTTATTTATTGCTGGGGATTTTAATTGCACAGTTAGCGATTTAGATAGAAATCACCAAGAACCTCATACAGCCTCAAGGACTTTTTAAAAATGCCTCATTGTAATACATGAACTGTGTGATATTTGGCGGAGTCAACATGGACGAACAAGGCAGTACACCTGGGCGCATGTGAGAGAGAACATCATCTCTATGGCCAGGTTAGATAGGTTTTATGTTTTTGAGCATCAATCTCAGGTCTGTAAATCAAGTGTGATAACCCCAGTGGGATTTTCTGATCATTGTTTAATAACAGACGTGGTGTTCATTAACGATGTAAAACCCAAAAGCGCATACTGGCATTTTAATATAACTTTATTGAGTGATGCTCACTTCAGGAAATGTTTCAGTTTTTTCTGGGAGAGGTGGAGGTCTCAAAAGGCCAGTTTTGTATCCCTTCAACAGTGGTGGGATATAGGGAAAATCCAGATTCAACAATTTTGTAATCAATACACGAGGAATGTCACCAAGGATATCACCAGATCAATGAAAGCCCTAGAGTTTGAAATAGTGGAACTCATGACGTTGGTTGAGACCACAGGAGATCGAGGCCATACTCAGGCCCTCAAGAGGAGAAAAGCTGCATTGGCAGACCTGCTGGGTATCAGAGCACAGGGGGCATTGGTGAGAAGTAAGTTTCAGGGAATATCTGAAATGGATGCCTCATCCAAATTTTTCTTTGGTTTAGAGAAAAAGAATGGACAAAGAAAAATTATTAATTGTCTCAAATCAGCTGTTGGACAAGAGCTCACTAGCCCTAGTGAAATTAGAAAGAGGGCAGTAGAGTTCTATGCTGAGCTCTACAAGTGTGAGTACAAAGAGGATAAAACAGTGACACAGCAGTTCTTTGATGGGCTCCCAAAGGTGGCTGCAGAAGCTAAGGTTGAGCTTGAGCAACCATTGTCTTTGCAGGATCTATACACTGCATTAAAAGGCATGGAAAATGGAAGGGCACCAGGCATTGATGGGCTTCCCGTTGACTTTTTTAAGTCTTTTTGGGCTATGTTGGGTGAGGATTGGTTAGAAGTAGTTAATGATAGTTTAACCGGAGGGTTACTACCAATAAGCTGCAGAAGGGCTGTCCTCACCCTACTGCCCAAAAAGGGTGACCCGAGGGAGGTGAAGAACTGGAGGCCGGTGGCTTTATTGTGCACTGATTATAAGATATTGTCAAAGGCTTTGTCCAACAGGCTGAGGGAGGTGATGGGGCAAATCATACATACGGATCAGTCATGTTCCTGGCAGGCAGATAGGGGATAACATCTCTCTGATTCGTGATTTTTTGGACGTCTCTAGGGCTATTGGGTTGGATGCTGGTCTAATTTCAATTGATCAGGAAAAGGCATTTGACCGAGTTGAACATCAATATTTATGGCACACGTTTGAGGCATTTGGGTTCAGCTCTGGTTTTATTGCCATGATAAAGGTGATTTATTGAAAGTTAACGGTGGTTTGAGTGCTCCTTTTAAAGTGTGTAGAGGTATTAGGCAGGGATGTTCTTTGTCAGGACTGTTATATGCCATTGCTATAGAGCCACTACTAAATAGCATTAGAAGTCGCATTGCAGGGGTGTACTTTTCAGAGGATATTCCTCCTATTCGTCTCTCAGCCTATGCTGATGATGTAGTTGTGTTAGTGAAAAATCAAGCGGAGGTGGATAGCTTGAGTCTAATGGTTGATCGTTTTAGGGGAATATCCTCTGCAAAGGTAAATTGGGAAAAGAGTTGTGCTTTACAGATTGGAGAATGGTCTGGAGGGATCATGGCTTTGCCAGGGGGGCTAGAATGGTGTAAGGGAGGTTTTAAGTATCTTGGAGTGTACCTAGGAGATGAGGGGACTATGGAAAAAAATTGAAGTGGGGTGGTTGAAATGGTGGAAGGGAGGATGAGGAGATGGCGTTGGTTACTATCTCGTATGTCATATAGGGGGCGCACTATTATAGTTAACAATGTGATTGCCTCTGCACTGTGGCATCGGTTGTCAGTTTTAGAACCACCATCTGGCCTTCTGGCTAAGATACAGGCAATTATTGTGGATTTCTTTTGGGATAACTATCACTGGGTTCCACAAAGTGTTTTGTATTTGTCAAAAGAGGAGGGGGGACAAGGTCTTGTATATCTTGCTAAGCAGGGCTGCTGCTTTCCGGTTTCAGTTTATTCAAAGGTTGCTTTATGGACCGGAAAATGTGGTGTGGAGAGGGGTGGCAGGTCTTGTATTACAGCGGGTTGGAGGATTAGGTTTAAAGAAGGCTTTATTTCTGGTTGAAAGTAGCCAGATTTCTAGGGAGGGAGTACCTCCGTTTTACAGAGGCCTTCTCAGAATGTGGAGCATAATGAAGGTGTCCAGACGAACTTCAGCGGAGTCAGTGCATTGGCTGTTGGAGGAACCTCTGGTGTATGGGGCAAGACTGGATTGTACAACTGCAGCTGTTCCACATTTCTCCAAGATTCTGGTGAAGGGGAAAATCATCACCTTAAAACAGTTAATGGCCGTGGCTGGGCCCGCCTTAATGGATGGAAGACGGGTGGCAGAACATTTGGGGATGAGGTCGGAAAGGATTGTCGGACAAATGCTGGGGAGCTGCAGGAAGGCTCTGTCAGCGGAAGAATGGGGTATGCTTAGTAGCCACAAGAAGAAGGTACAAGATGAAGACGTCTCATTTCCAAGACTAGGGATTACACCAAATATCCCAGAGTCAGAAAGAAAGGCGTTATTGATGGATTTGAGAGGGTTGGAGGAGGTGGGTTTGGATGAGGTGAATGGGAAGGACTTGTATAGGGGGTGTGTCAAGGTGTTGAATAAAGATAAATAGAAAAATAGAAAAGACACTCCACGGAGGGTAAAATTGGGCATTGATGACAAGGTAAAGCCAGCATGGAGAGCACTGTACAAGCCACCGTTACAAAAGGGTACTGGTGATATGCAATGGAGGGTTTTACATGGCATCATTGCAGTTAACGCTTTTGTATCTGTTATTAACTCAGATGTTAGAGATGGATTTCCTTTTTGTAATATAAGATAAACCATTTTTCACTGTTTTATGGAGTGTGAGAGGATAAAACCTCTATTGGAAATGCTGGAATCTTTGTTTAAAGCTGTAGGGGAGTTTTTCAATAACACTGTTTTTATTTTGGGGTTTCAATATAGTAAACAACAGAAAAGAAAATGTCAAATGTTAAATTTTATTTTGGGACAAGCTAAGATGTCAATTTTTCTGAGTAGGAAACATAAGATAGAAACGGGATATGGGCAGGATGTAAGATGTGCTTTTAAAGGATTAGTGAAAGCAAGAATAAAAGTAGATTTTGAGTTCTTTTCAGCTGTAAAAGATCTCCTATTATTTGAGGAGAAGTGGGCCTACGAAGGAGCGCTTGGTTTTGTAGAGGAGGAGAAATTATTTTTTGCTGATGAAATAAGTTGAATGTATATGTTATGTATTTATTTTTGTTTAGGAATTACAAAATTTATGTTAACACTTGAGTAAAAAATAAAGGTTTTATAAAAACTCAAACTCTCTCTCTCTCTCTCTCTCTCTCTCTCTGTCTCTCTCTCTCTGTCTCTCTCTGTCTCTCTCTGTCTCTCTCTCGCTGTCTCTCTCTCTCTGTCTCTCTCTCTCTCTCTCTCTCTCACTCAGCACAGTACGGCACACACAGTGAAGAGGGTTATTGAAGACTGATTTTCCTACAGGAGAGACACAGAGAAGTTAACTACAGAGCTGTTGCTTTTATTATTGAACCTTTATTTAACTAGGCAAGTCAGTTAAGAACAAATACATTTTTACAATGACGGCCTACTAGTAAAGCCCCCTCAACCAAACTCTCCCCTAGCCCGGATGACGCTGGGACAATTGTGCGCTGCCCTATGGGACTGCAGGTCACATCCGGTTGTGATACAGGATCAAACCGGGTCTGTAGTGAGGCCCCTAGCACTGCGATGCAGTGCCTTAGACCGCTGCGCCAGATGTAGGATCTTAATTTGTGCCAGTTTGCTACAGCAGGGAAATGCAGCAAAATAAATGTGAATATTTATATGAATTATAATTATATTTAATGGACATTTTTTTGTATGGATTGTATGGATTACAAACTTCAGAAGCCTTTTTGAACCTTGAATACACTACAAATTTCTCAGCAACAAAAGAGTGATCAAATGAAGATCCTACATCTGTATCCTACATCTCTCCCCCATATGAAGGGGAGAGCAGAGAAAGGTAAACTCAGCAAAAAAACAAATGTCCCTCTTTCAGGACCCTGTCTTTCAAAGATAATTCGTAAAAATCCAAATAACGTCACAAATCTTCATTGTAAAGGGTATAAACACTATTTCCCATGCTTGTTCAATGAACCATAAACAATTAATGAACATGCACCTGTGGAACGGACATTAAGACACTAACAGCTTACAGACGGTAGGCAATTAAGGTCACAGTTATGAAAACTTAGGACACTAAAGAGGCCTTTCTACTGACTCTGAAAAACACCAAAAGAAAGATGCCCAGGGTCCCTGCTCATCTGCATGAACGTTCCTTAGGCATGCTACAAGGAGGCATGAGGACTGCAGATGTGGCCAGGGCAATAAATTGCAATGTCCGTACTGTGAGACGACTAAGACAGCGCTACAGGGAGACAGGATGGACAGCTGATCGTCCTCGCAGTGGCAGACCACATGTAACAACACTTGCACAGGATCGGTACATCCGAACATCACAGCTGCAGGACAGGTACAGGATGGCAACAACGACTGCCCGAGGTACACCAGGAACAGAGGAATTCCCTCCATCAGTGCTCAGACTGTCTGCAATAGGCTGAGAGAAGCTGGACTGAGGGCTTGTAGGCCTGTTGTAAGGCAGATCCTCACCAGACATCACCGGCAACAACATCGCCTATTGGCAAGTACCCTCCGTCACTGGACCAGACAGGACTGGCAAAAGTGCTCTTCACTGATGAGTCGCGGTTTAGTCTCACCAGGGGTGATGGTCGGATTCGCGTTTATTGTCGAAGGAATGAGCGTTACACCGAGGCCTATACTCTGGAGTGGGATTGATTTGGAGGTGGAGGTGGAGGGTCCGTCATGGTCTGGGGTGGTGTGTCACAGCATCATCAGACTGAGCTTGTTGTCATTGCAAGCAATCTCAACACTGTGCGTTACAGGGAAGACAACCTCCTCCCTCATGTGGTACCCTTCCTGCAGGCTCATCTTGACATGACCCTCCAGCACGACAATGCCACCAGCCATACTGCTCGTTCTACGTGTGATTTCCTGCAAGACAGGAATGTCAGTGTTCTGCAATGGCCAGCGAAGAGCCCGGATCTCAATCCCATTGAGCGTGTCTGGGACCTGTTGCATTGGAGGGTGAGGGCTAGGGCCATTCCCCCCAGAAATGTCCGGGAACTTGCAGGTGCCTTGGTGGAAGAGTGGGGTAACATCTCAAAGCAAGAATTGGCCAATCAGGTGCAGTCCATGAGGAGGAGATTCCCTGCAGTACTTAATGCAGCTGGTGGCCACACCAGATACTGACTGTTACTTTTGATTTTGACCCCCCTTTGTTCAGGGACACATTATTCAATTTCTGTTGGTCACATGTCTGTGGAACTTGTTCAGTTGATGTCTCAGTTGTTGAATCTTGTTATGTTCATACAAATATTTAGTTTGCTGAAAATAAATGCAGTTGACAGTGAGAGGACGTTTCTTTTTTTGCTGAGTTTGTAATCGCTTAAAATGAAAGTCCTTGAGAGGGATTATACTTAATTACAGAATTGCACCAACATCCACATGGACTCATATCTCTTTCTCTCTTTCCCTCCTTCCTCCACCCAGTTCCTATTTATAAAGCGTATATTAGCTGTGTGACTTTGTCCCCAGCCCATTAGGTCTACCTCAGGCTGCTGCTGTCCATGTTAATGTATTGCAGGTAAATAGGTACTGCTCTACTCTGCATGCAGATAAACACACAGGTTCACTGCAACATCTTACCTCCCTCTCCACAGCCCAGCTGCTCCTCTCAACCTCTCTCACCCCACATACCCCTCTCCCCCTCTGCCCTTTGACCCACATCTGCCACAGCAGGGGCACCAACAGGGTTATAGAGGGTTAGAAAGGGGCAGGAGCAGCAGATGCCCATGCCCACACCGCTCAGGCCCTTTCAAACTGCCCCTAGAGAAAAAACAAACCTGCAGATCGTACCTCACACATATACTAACTAACAACCTGTTAACTCACAGCTAGACATCAGGCACTCTCTTCTGTATTTCAAATCAAAGTGTATTGGTCACGTACACAGTTTAGCAGATGTTATAGCGGGTGCAGTGAAATGCTTGAGTTACTAGCTCCTAACAGTGCAGTAAAAATGTCAGGCAATTACAGTTAAAAAGCTAAATAACACTGGAACAGTAATCGAAATGCAATATATGAGTATATACACCAAAAAGTTAAACTAATAATGAAATGTAAAGCTGTAGATTTACTGAGTGTACAAAACATTAGGAACACCTTGCTCTTTCCATGACATAGACTGACCAGGTGAATCCAGGTGAAAGCTATGATCCCTTATTGATGTCACTTGATAAATCCACTTCAATCAGTGTAGATAAAGGGGAGGAGACAGGTTAAAGAAGGATTTTAAGCCTTGAGACAATTGACATGGATAGTGTATTTGTGCCATTCACAGGGTGAATGGGCATAACAACATATTGTTGTTCCTTTGAACGGGTATGGTAGTAGGTGCCAGGTGCACCGCTTTTTCACACTCAAGTTTCTCGAGTGTTTCAAGAATGGTCCACCACCCAAAGGACCTCCAGCCAACTTGACACAACTGTGGGAAGCATTGGAGTAAACATGGGCCAACATTCCTGTGGAACACTTTCGACACCTTGCAGAGTCCATGCCCCGACAAATGTAGGCTTTTTGAGGGCAAAAGGGTGTGCAACTCAATATTAGGAAGGCGTTCTTAATTAATGTTTTGTACACTCAGTGTATATTACAGTGAGCTATGTCAAGAACCAGTATATAAATATGCGTATGTGTATAAAAAGTCTAACAAATTTGTAATGCGCAGTAGTAGATATAATTATACATTATGTTAATACACAGTATAAAAGAAACAGTCCAGTGTTTGTCTCTATATACATGGAACAGCTGCTTTGGCTTTGTGTGTTTGTGAGTATGTGCGTATGCATGTGTGTGAATTTACCGTTGAAGTCGGAAGTTTACTTACACTTAGGTTGAACCACTCCACAAATTTCTTGTTAACAAACTATAGTTTTGGCAAGTCGGAAAGACATCTACTTTGTGCATGACACAAGTCGTTTTTCAAGCAATTGTTTACATACAGATTATTTCATTTATAATTCACTGTATCACAATTCCAGTGGGTCAGAAGTTTACATACACTAAGTTGACTGTGCCTTTAAACAGTTTGGAAATTTCCAGAAAATTATGTCATGGCTTTAGAAGCTTCTGATAGGCTAATTGACATAATTTGAGTCAATTTGAGGTTTACTTATGGATGTATTTCAAGGCCCACCTTCAAACTCAGTGCCTCTTTGCTTGACATCATGGGAAAATCAAAAGAAATGCAACCAAGACATCAGAAAAAAAAATATGGACCTCCATAAATCTGGTTCATCCTTGGGAGCAATTTCCAAATGCCTGAAGGTACCACGTTCATCTGTACAAACAATAGTATGCAAGTATAAACACCATGGGACCACGCAGCCGTCATACCGCTCAGGAAGGAGACAAGTCTCCTAGAGATGAATGTACTCTGGTGTGAAAAGTGCAAATCAATCCCAGAACAACAGTAAAGGACCTTGTGAAGATGCTGGAGGAAACAGGTACAAAAGTATCTATATCCACAGAAAAACGAGTCCTATATCGACATAACCTGAAAGGCCGCTCAGAAAGGAAGACGCCACTGCTCCAAAACCGCCATAAAAAAGCCAGACTACGGTTTGCAACTGGATATGGGGACAAAGATCATACTTTTTGAGAAATGTCCTCTGGTCTGATGAAACAAAAAATACAACTGTTTGGCCATAATGACCATTGCAAGGTTTGGAGGAAAAAGGGGGAGGCTCGCAACCCGAAGAACAGCATCCCAACCGTGAAGCACGGGGGTGTCAGCATCATGTTGTGGGGGTGCTTTGCTGCAGGAGGGGCTGGTGCACTTCACAAAATAGGTGGGATCATGTGGAAGGAAAATGATATGGATACAGTGCCTTGCGAAAGTATTCGGCCCCCTTGAACTTTGCGACCTTTTGCCACATTTCAGGCTTCAAACATAAAGATATACAACTGTATTTTAACCATCTTCCCTGTCCCTGCTGAAGAAAAGCAGGCCCAAACCATGATGCTGCCACCACCATGTTTGACAGTGGGTATGGTATGTTCAGGGTGATGAGCTGTGTTGCTTTTACGCCAAACATAACGTTTTGCATTGTTGCCAAAAAGTTCAATTTTGGTTTCATCTGACCAGAGCACCTTCTTCCACATGTTTGGTGTGTCTCCCAGGTGGCTTGTGGCAAACTTTTTATGGATATCTTTAAGATGGCTTTCTTCTTGCCACTCTTCCATAAAGGCCAGATTTGTGCAATATACGACTGATTGTTGTCCTATGGACAGAGTCTCCCACCTCAGCTGTAGATCTCTGCAGTTCATCCAGAGTGATCATGGGCCTCTTGGCTGCATCTCTGATCAGTCTTCTCCTTGTATGAGCTGAAAGTTTAGAGGGACGGCCAGGTCTTGGTAGATTTGCAGTGGTCTGATACTCCTTCCATTTCAATATTATCGCTTGCACAGTGCTCCTTGGGATGTTTAAAGCTTGGGAAATCTTTTTGTATCCAAATCCGGCTTTAAACTTCTTCACAACAGTATCTCGGACCTGCCTGGTGTGTTCCTTGTTCTTCATGATGTGTGCGAGCAAGGAGGCCTACAAACCTGACTCAGTTACACTAGCTCTGTCAGGAGGAATGGGCCAAAAGTCACCCAACTTATTGTGGGAAGCTTGTGGAAGTCTACCTGCAACGTTTGACCCAAGTTAAACAATTTAAAGGCAATGCTACCAAATACTAATTGAGTGTATGTTATCTTCTGATCCACTGGGAATGTGATGAAAGAAATAAAAGCTGAAATAAATAATTCTCTCTACTATTATTCTGACATTTCACATTCTTAAAATAAAGTGGTGATCCTAACTGACCTAAGACAGGAAATGTTTTCTTGGATTAAATGTCAGGAATTGTGAAAAACTGAGTTTAAATGTATTTAGCTAAGGTGTATGTAAACTTCTGACTTCAACTGTATATGTGAGTACAGGAGTCTGCGTCTGTGTGTGTGTGTGTGTGTGTGTGTGTGTGTGTTTGGGTGTGAGAGAGCCTATCTGTCTCTTACTACAGGAGTACTACTGTACTTACTACTCTGACTTACTACAGGAGTACTACTTAATACTCTGACTGTCACGACTTCCGCCGAAGTCAGTCCCTCTCCTTGTTCGGGCGGCATTCAGCGGTCGACGTCACCGGCCTTCGAGCCATCGCCGATCCACTTTTCATTTTTCATTTGTTTTGTCTTTGTCTTACACCCCTGGTTTCAATTCCCCAATTACTTATTCATTATTTAACCCTCTGTTCTCCCATGTTTGTTTGTGAGTAATTGTTCATTGTATTGCGGTCCGTATTTGTGGCCTTGTATTTTTACGACGTGTATTGTTATATTATTGAGTAAAATTGCTTTCATTACTCATATCTGCTGTCCTGCGCCTGACTCATCTCACCAGCTACACACAGACGCATTACACTGACTTACTACAGTAGTACTACTTACTACTCTGATTTACTACAGGAGTACTACTTACTACTCGGACTTACTACAGGAGTACTACTTACTACTCTGACTAACTACAGGAGTTCTACTTACTACTCTGACTTACTACACAAGTACTGCTTACTATTCTGACTTACTACAGGAGTACTACTTACTACTCTGACTTACTACAGGAGTACTACTTACTATCCTGACTTACTACAGGAGTACTACTGTACTTACTACTCTGACTTACTACAGGAGTACTACTGTACTTACTACTCTGACTTACTACAGGAGTACTATTGTACTTACTACTCTGACTTACTACAGGAGTACTACTGTACTTACTACTCTGACTTACTACACAAGTACTACTTACTATTCTGACTTACTACAGGAGTACTACTGTACTTACTACTCTGACTTACTACAGGAGTACTACTGTACTTACTACTCTGACTTACTACAGGAGAGCGTGGTGGCCAGTATTTGTCTACTGTAGCTAGGATATAAGAGAACTAATCATCATCTCATAACTGATTTCTGTTGGTTGTTCTATGAAGTTCAGCTCCAGGCAGCACATTTGTCTCTCCAGAAAGACAAGTATTTTTTATCACTAGATAGATATCACATCATCAGTAGACATCACTTCTGACTAGAATGAAGTGAGATGATTTCACACATCGATTTCACACACAAACTCTATGATGAGTAGACATTCTATCAAAACTAACCAAACGGTTCTATCCCAGACAAGAACATTGTTCCTCAAAGTAGATGTCTGTGAGTGAGTGTCGGACTGAGCTAAATCACATTCTACAGGCAGCATGAGGAGAATATTGAATAGCCTACATACTCTTTATGTGTTCCATCTCTCTCTATCTCTGCCTGGTTCTCCCTCTCTTCTCCCTTCCTCTGTCTCAATCTCTCCCTCATCTGTTTCTTTCCCTTCCTCTGTCTCAATCTCTCCCTCGTCTGTTTCTTTCCCTTCCTCTGTCTCAATCTCTCCCTCATCTGTTTCTTTCCCTTCCTGTCTCTATCTCTCCCTCATCTGTTTCTTTCCCTTCTTCTGTCTCAATCTCTCCCTCATCTGTTTCTTTCCCTTCCTCTGTCTCAATCTCTCCCTCATCTGTTTCTTTCCCTTCCTGTCTCAATCTCTCCCTCATCTGTTTCTTTCCCTTCCTGTCTCAATCTCTCCCTCATCTGTTTCTTTCCCTTCCTCTGTCTCAATCTCTCCCTCATCTGTTTCTTTCCCTTCCTCTGTCTCAATCTCTCCCTCATCTGTTTCTTTCCCTCCCTCCCTCCCTCCCTCCCTCCCTCCCTCCCTCCCTCCCTCCCTCCCTCCCTCCCTCCCTCCCTCCCTCCCTCCCTCCCTCCCTCCCTCCCCCCCTCCCTCCCTCCCTCCCTCCCTCCCGCTCTGTTTTCCTGGCGGTAGTGTGGCAGCGGTGGTGGGCTATGATCCAATCACCATCTGGCTGCAGCAATCACTCTGTTCTGATTGGTTTTATAATCCAGACAGGATCTCTGATGGACAATCACCCAGCCAGGCAGCAAGCTGCCACAGCAAGCCCTGTCACACACACACCGCACAGTGTATGCACACATACACACACGCACGCGTGCACACATGTACACACACACCTATCTCTCCATCTCTCTCTCTCACTCTCTCTCTCGCTCTCTCTCTCTGATAACAGGGGAGGTTCCTGTTGAGTCTGTGTGTGTCTCTCAATTGATTGACCACCCCGGCCAGATTGATTGACCACCCCGGCCAGAGAACAGAGTGATGAGAGAAGAAGAAGAGAGAAGAGGGTTGATTCAGGTTCAGGTGTGTAGAGGTCTGATGATGAACTAGCTGGGTTATCACAGCACAGCAGATCCCAGGTTATCACTTCAGAGATGAACTGTATGGATGGAGGTCATCAGAGTACAGAGCTGGAGTCCTAGTAACACTATAAGGCTATCATTTATTTATTTATTTATTTATCCGTTATTTTACCATGTAAGTTGACTGAGAACACGTTCTCATTTGCAGCAATGACCTGGGGAATAGTTACAATAGTTATATGGACTGGAATTGTATAGACATGGTCATAGCCAGTTGGTCCACGGCAGTGTTATTCAAACTCAATAAAATTGCATTTTTCTAATTATTTTTCACAAAAACATTTGAATATTGTCCCATACAATAATCTGTACTCATAATCTTTTGTTGGGGTCACGACCACGACTTTGAATACAACTGTTACACATATTTCCAGTGTGATTATAAAACTACAATAGAAACTGACGTAAGACACTAGTTTGGATCAGTAGTTCTAAGTGTAGAATACACTGCACAAGCTGGAACAGCTCCCCACAAGCTTACAGTGCACAGAACACCAGAGAGAGAAACTAGGAACATATGTATGATGATATTTCACACATAAACACACATCCAGCAGCCCAAACTCACTCTTCGGTAAGCTGTGATTTAGCTTAGTGACACTGCAATTTTCTCAACATAATATCCCAGCTCAGTCCCACTAGGCCAGATTACATGCAAACTAAAGGCACACATTATTATTAGGTTTTATTTCACACACCCCACGAGTGACCATGTCCTGAGACTGAGTTGAGAGAGGAATGGTAAATGTTATATAAAACACCTGTCTCCGGATTTCATCTTCAAACTAAGGGCAAACATGGCATCCATGACAGAGAGGGAGAAGCGTCGATCCAGGTATTTTCAGATATTACACGTTTCTAATTTTGTCAAAAAATAATTTTCATTTGAAGTTAAAGTGTACTGTTAGCTAGCTAATGTTAGCTGGATGGCTAGATAGCTAACTTTATGTGCATGATCTGTTTAGTAATATTATTCGTATCTCAGAGACATTTGCATTTCTTGTTATAGCCTAATGTTAGCTACCTACAGATTCATATAGGGTAGTAACGTTATGAGTTGGGATTATGGTTCATTGTTCCGCTTGCTAGCTATGTGTCTAAACAAAAGACTCCACTATGCAAGTAACTATTTCAATAGAATGTTTACGATGTCACTGCGATAACTGTCTATGTATATGTAGCTGGTAAATTCGCCAGAGTACAGAATAACTGACGAATTTACGAACGCTCAATACCCATTGAATATGGCCAGTGTCTGTAAACATTGGCAAAAAAGCGTCATTAAATTGTTGTCAGCAGCACAGTTTCAGTCACCAACGCTCTGGATAACATAAAAACAGCCTAACCAGCTCTGCTAGGGTGAGTAAAATGGTCAGCGTGAGCTGTCTCATTTGTGTCTGGAAGTAACTAGCAAGCTAACCAACGTTAGCCAGCTAGCTTGGGTGTTTGACTGCTGTTGTGAGGTCAGAACGATTGGATCAACCCTACTCCTCAGCCAGTGTGTTCAGTGTGCGCTCCGAACGCTCTGAGAGTGAAGCGCTCTGAATTTCCAAATTGACAATCTGACAACACTCTGAGTTTACGAATGCCCAGAGCCCACTCTGGTATTCCAGATAAAATTTACGAACACACCCATAGTATAAACAAGCCTTTAGTCTTCAAATCTTTGGTTGTTTAGTACATAGCCTCGCATGTGAATCGTTAAAGAGATGGGTGGGGCTAAAGCTTAAGAGGGTGTGAACAATGCTGAATGGGTGTAGACAAAGAAGAGCTCTCCAGTAGGTGCCAAAAAATTCAAGGGCCATTTTCTCAAAGGAAAGTTGATCAACTTTCAAAGCAGAATTACTTTCCCATTGTTACTCAACTGTAGTGAATGATATGAGTCTACTTTCATCCAATGTAAAAAAACAATACATTTTTTTGCCACATAAGACCGAATCAACCCGGTCGGTCACAAATACAAACAGATAATTTGGTTCTGTGGGAGGTTGAATTAACCATCTTTGAGTAATGTTTACTGCCCTAGTTCAATTCCTAGTTTAGACTTAAGAAGTGAGAGAGAACACAGCAACTGAGAGGTTGGATTTGTTAGAGGTAGAGACAGAGGGGGAGGGGGGGAGGAGAGAGGGAGCATTTATGTGATGAGAGGAAATGTATTTTAGAGCTTCCCTCTGGCACCTTCCTGCTCAGTTTAGCCAGCAATACCCCTGACAGAAGTGTGTGTGTGTGTGTGTGTGTGTGTGTGTGAGAGCAGAGACAGGTGTGTCTCAAAAGGTCGCTCTTCTCTTTTTGCAGCAGCTCAGAGGAAACACAGAGTAATGATCTCTCTATCCATCTTAATTACCACTGTCATGACTGACCATGAGAATCCAAATAGGTCAGATCAGGTTTGCAATGAATAATCAGTTCCCCTCTCACCCGCAGAGGGGGGGGGGGGGTGTAACTGGTGAGGATTAACAACTTATGTCCTGTTCTAAATCAAGAAGAGAAGATTCAGGTCTTCCTCTCCAATATTCACCAAGGAATGTCCTTTGTTTCAAGATACTTTAACACGTTCAAAAGTGAAAACTGGAGCAATATTTCGAACATAGAACATGGGGAATGATCAGGGGTGATCTATAGAACACTAATGTCATTTTGTTTGTTATTTTGTGATGTCATTAAACATGTTATAAAGGAAATACTGTAACTTGGAAAGTATACCCACTACATGTATGAAGTGTCCATCCTATGCGTTGTGCATGTAATATGAAAAATTATTAAAGTGTTTTTGTTAAGAGAGGGATGTGATTTGAGGAGCTATAAGAGATAATTGCTTTACATAAACTTTGAAAGTAACAAGTTATGCCCCCAAGTGAGGTCAGAGAGCGTGTCAGCCTGACGGAACTGCCCCTTTCAAACTACCTGAATAAATGGTTGGTAAAGAAATTAACATACCAGACCAGAAAAGCGTCAAGATGCAGCTGCACATTTAAAGTGGTCTGAACTTTGAATCTCAACAAGAGGTAGAGACGATAAACTCACCTCCCTGACAATCACTGGTATGGCTGATTAGCTGTCCTAAGTAAAGTATCTTCGAAAGAGAATTATGTAGGACCATCCTACTACTCTGCTCAAACCATTGTATTATGCTACTCTCATCGACCCGGCTGGCTAGCCTATCTTCAAAGAAGCATCTTCAGGAGGGAATGGAAGGAAAATAAACTCTGTAGTTCGGTTCAGGACTACATGACAAGTCACCAGATAACTACAGAGAAGGACAAAAGTATGAGACTTGTTGGACCCATTTTGGACAATCAGAGCCATGCAAGCATGCCGCGAAAAGGCCCAACTCCCTTTCCAAGGCGGCCCTGTCCACCGAGAGAGATCCGGCAAACCAAGACATTTCACGTAAATACATTCACGATTCCTTACTCAAAGAGGTCGGCAGTTCGTGTGGAAAGTATATGATTACTGTAAGTGAGAGTAGTTGCTGTCTTTGTCCCTCTCTACCCCCCCTCCATCACTTTTGTAATAAGCATCCATGTTGTGTCATTCCGCTAGGGACCTGTTTTTAACGTATTAAGTGTGTATGTTTATTCTGTGTTACCATTTAATTAGCTAGTAAATAAATCATAAAATCAATTTGTGTAGTACTGAATCATAAGTAAGGTTCAGGTTTTTGCAGATGCAAGGAGGTTAAGACAGTTCAGAATGATGATATGATACGAGGTTATGATTAATAAGTTGACTGTTTATAGATGTGATAGGTAAAGACCTAGTTTGATTCGGGAGATGGTAACTCTTTAAAGAACCGCTCTCGTAGTGCTCCAGATCCTGTCTCATCATTACGCACACCTGCCACCATCGTTACGTGCACCTGCGCCTCATGATATTGACCTGGACTCCATCACCTTTCTTATTACCTCCCCTATATGTGTCACTCCCCTTGGTTCTTTCTTCAGGCCTTATTGACTCTGTTTCATGTTTGTACGCTTTTCGTGTTTCTTGTTTTGTACTATGTTCTATTTATTATTACAGTTGCACTCCCTGTACTTCCCAACTTCCAGTGTTCATGCTACACTCTCTCTCTCTTTCACTCTCAGAACTATGAATGTTGCCAGAACAACATGCACACGCTTAATTTCCCCATGCTGTAGATCTAGTGAGTATTGGTCTCTCCATCTCTCCATAGCGTGTAGCCAATATAACAGCAGGGGAAATCAACAGTACCATAATGTAATTTCTAAAGATTTGCCTTTTTGGGGGGGGGGAATGTTGGTAAATTGATAGTCAGAGTAATATTATCGACTCACACTGCCAGATTCCCCCTAAAACACAAGTTAGTTGACACACTGTGTTGATGTTCAGCCAAGACCGTTTTGAGGCCTAGGCTTCCTCTCTGTCTTTAGGAGGAGGAGCTTGCAGTGAGTAAGAGAATGGAGGGGTGGAATGGATGGAAAGAAAAGGAGGGAGAGGAGAAGAGGTGAAAAGGGGGGATAGATACAGAGGGAGTGGAGAAAATGTGGAGATGGAGTGACAGGAGGGGAGAGACAGAGGAAGGTGAAGAAACGGATGGATTTTCTCTCTGCTGACAATGGTCTGGCTCTCAGTAAATCCCAGGATGTGGCTGTATACAGAAGCCCAAATCCCCTGGCTCACACATACACGCAGGCGCATGCACGCACACACACCAGCGCTAGCCCATCTGCTCCTGCAGGTACTGTAAGGCTTTGGTTGACTGCCTCAGTGGGCTAATTCTAAGCCACAGAAATACTCTATCAGGGCAGAGAGCTGTGAGAGCACAGACCCTGATCTAACCACATTCATCTGACATCACTGTAATAGGATGGAGGGTGACTTTTTGCTCTGTCACACACACACACACACGCACACGCACACACACACACACACACACACACACATTGTCCCAGAGGTCAGCAGGATAGTTCTGAATGAGGAAGCATGTCCCCTTCACCTCTTGTCAATGACTCCATGGCCTGCTGCCTGCTACGCTCCACTGCAACACAGTCACACACACCTCACCTCACACACCTATATATCTTCTGCTCCATCTTTCCCACTGCTGCACCCCATACACACATTTGTCTATCCTTCTTTCCCTCTATCTCCATCCCTTTTCCCCACCACTGCATCACAATCACAGCTCTATGTCCCTCTATCCTCTCTCTTTCTCCCTCTATCCTCTCTCTCTATCTCTCCTTCTCTCACTCTCATTCTCCCTCTATCCTCACTCCTTCTCTCTCTAACCTCTCTCCTTTCTCTCTATCATCTCTCCTTCTCTCTATCATCTCTCCTCTCTCTCTATCCTATCTCATTCTCTCTCTATCCTCTCACCTTCTCTCTCTCTATCCTCTCTCCTTCTCTCTCCCTCCTTCTCTCTATCCTTTTCCCTTCTCTCTCTCTATCCTCTCTCCTTCTCCCTCTCTCTCTCCTTTCTCCCTATCCTCTCTCCTTCTCCCTCTATCCTTTCTCTCTATCCTCTCTCCTTCTCTCTCTCTCTATCCTATCTCATTCTCTCTCTATCCTCTCTCCTCTCTCCCTCCTTCTCTCTATCCTTTCCCCTTCTCTCTCTCTATCCTCTCTCCTTCTCTCTCCCTCCTTCTCTCTATCCTTTTCCCTTCTCTCTCTCTATCCTCTCTCCTTCTCCCTCTCTATCCCCTCTCTCTCTCTCCTTTCTCCCTATCCTCTCTCATTCTCGCTCTATCCTCTCTCTCTCTATCCTCTCACCTCCATCTCTATCCTCTCTCCTCCATCTCTATCCTCTCTCCTCTCTCTCTCCTACATCACCATCCTCTCTCCTCTCCTTCTCCTTCTCTCATTGATGTTGCTCTGTGCTTTCCTCTGTCTATTTTCCTACGAGGTTCAGTGTTCTAAATCGACACCTCTCTCCGTTGTTGAAGTTAGTGTTTTATTAAGAGTAGGGACTAGAAAATAAGCAAGGAAAGCAGCACAGCCCTCAGATCAGGTCTATGACTTCAGATGACAGCAGGTGTGTAACAGATCTCTCTCTAGTCAGATTACTCACCCTGTAAGCAGAATCATCGTGTTGAAACTATAGAGTGTAACTCTACAGGGAGAATACATTTCATATTCTCATGTCTCTCTCTCACCAACCGCACCTCCAGAGCAGGATAAATGAAGTGAGACCACAAGTTTGAGGGCAAAGTGAACGTCTGTGTGTGTGAGTGTTTGTGTGTGTCTATGTGTGTGTGTCCTACATTCTCAGCAGCAGTCATCCGTCAGGCTGGGGAATGAGATTTAGCTCTCCATGGGTGCTGGGACCTTCGACAGACACACACACACACACACACACACAGCCTGTCCGCCTATACCCAGGCAGAGAGACAGATGGTAAAAAGGTCAGGGCCGTAATGCAGGCGTGAGAGCGAGCGGTGGACAGCCTGATAGATGGGCTTTCTCCGTGAGCGGTTGGGCGAGAGACACACACACACTCACAGGGTGATAGATGTGTTTTGTGCGTGAGTGGCTGTGTGCTTCATTCAGACAGCAGACAGCCAATAGGACAGTAATGACACTCCTCTGTGCTGGGTCTGAATCCAGTTCCAGGTGGGGCAGAGTGGCATCCCTGGCCAGCAGCACCAACAACTGACCGTCACTGTTATCAGGGTAGGATGATGGTCAAGCAAATGCAACATTTAGGAACATTATTTATTTATTTAATGTGTCACAATCAGGAGCACTGTACTTGGGTCTCCACATGACACCTTTTCACTGTCCTCTACATCAGGGTTTCCCAAACTCTGTCCTAACCCTGTCCTAGCTGCTTTCCAGAGGCAGGGGCAGGTTGTCTGGCCTGCTGAGGTTGCTGAAGAGCTTGACCCAACGGTTTCTGTGATGATGGTCTCCATATTTGTGCATCACACAAACAACCAAACACAACAGCCACAACTAACATGTTAGAACTCCATAATATAGCCATTTTCACAAACATTACACTCACAAGCATTATTTTGGCCCTGAGTTGTTTTTATTCTGATTTTTGTTCATTTGTGAATTCCTCCACCCAATCATTAGGAGTGGGACAGCCCTGCAGCCTTGTGGTGATACAGAAACTCTACTCTCAGGAGAGTGGACAGAAATAGATTGTATAGAATGTACGATTCCACATTATATACAGTGCCTTGCGAAAGTATTCGGCCCCCTTGAACTTTGCGACCTTTTGCCACATTTCAGGCTTCAAACATAAAGATATAAAAATTTATTTTTTTTGTGAAGAATCAACAACAAGTGGGACACAATCATGAAGTGGAACGACATTTATTGGATATTTCAAACTTTTTTAACAAATCAAAAACTGAAAAATTGGGCGTGCAAAATTATTCAGCCCCCTTAAGTTAATACTTTGTAGCGCCACCTTTTGCTGTGATTACAGCTGTAAGTCGCTTGGGCTATGTCTCTATCAGTTTTGCACATCGAGAGACTGAAATTTTTTCCCATTCCTCCTTGCAAAACAGCTCGAGCTCAGTGAGGTTGGATGGAGAGCATTTGTGAACAGCAGTTTTCAGTTCTTTCCACAGATTCTCGATTGGATTCAGGTCTGGACTTTGACTTGGCCATTCTAACACCTGGATATGTTTATTTTTGAACCATTCCATTGTAGATTTTGCTTTATGTTTTGGATCATTGTCTTGTTGGAAGACAAATCTCCATCCCAGTCTCAGGTCTTTTGACTCCATCAGGTTTTCTTCCAGAATGGTCCTGTATTTGGCTCCATCCATCTTCCCATCAATTTTAACCATCTTCCCTGTGGCTTTCTTCTTGCCACTCTTCCATAAAGGCCAGATTTGTGCAATATACGACTGATTGTTGTCCTATGGACAGAGTCTCCCACCTCAGCTGTAGATCTCTGCAGTTCATCCAGAGTGATCATGGGCCTCTTGGCTGCATCTCTGATCAGTCTTCTCCTTGTATGAGCTGAAAGTTTAGAGGGACGGCCAGGTCTTGGTAGATTTGCAGTGGTCTGATACTCCTTCCATTTCAATATTATCGCTTGCACAGTGCTCCTTGGGATGTTTAAAGCTTGAGAAATCTTTTTGTATCCAAATCCGGCTTTAAACTTCTTCACAACAGTATCTCGGACCTGCCTGGTGTGTTCCTTGTTCTTCATGATGCTCTCTGCGCTTTTAACGGACCTCTGAGACTATCACAGTGCAGGTGCATTTATACGGAGACTTGATTACACACAGGTGGATTGTATTTATCATCATTAGTCATTTAGGTCAACATTGGATCATTCAGAGATCCTCACTGAACTTCTGGAGAGAGTTTGCTGCACTGAAAGTAAAGGGGCTGAATAATTTTGCACGCCCAATTTTTCAGTTTTTGATTTGTTAAAAAAGTTTGAAATATCCAATAAATGTCGTTCCACTTCATGATTGTGTCCCACTTGTTGTTGATTCTTCACAAAAAAATACAGTTTTATATCTTTATGTTTGAAGCCTGAAATGTGGCAAAAGGTCGCAAAGTTCAAGGGGGCCGAATACTTTCGCAAGGCACTGTATGGTAGCACCATTAAAGTAAGCAAGAACTCATTGGATTTTCCATCAAATCTTTTTCTATGGATGATCTCTCTGCGCCTTTGTTTATGTTTATTTCCGACTCCACTGCAAGGAATCAGGAATCAATTGAATTTATTGACTTGGAAAATATACTGAAACCCTTAAGATCTTTTTTTTTTAAAGAAGAGTCAGCATTTAGCAACTACCTATTAGATCATTTGGTTCCATAAACAACAATAGCATTAGGGTATGAATTCTGATCAGTAATTTCACTTGAAAGACTGAGTGCAACAATTCAGCTTTATCTGACTGAGTATTAAGTGTAGGACTTGGTTGTGTAAGGAAATACAATCCCTTTCCTCAAAACAATCTCCACTGGGTTGGGGGTCAAAGTTCTTGTCAGGCTATATGAAGTTAAAATATTTGTTTCATTCAAAAACTGTATTTAATGTACACGTTTGGGGTAAACATGTATGTGTATTTTGGATTTATTAACTCCCTCTATATAGAGTTTTATGATTTGTTTGTGTGGTGGGCGATAGGATTAGTGTACATTTTACAACAAGAAGCATCTCTACGTGACAAAACACTGACCACAAGAGAACTTCAGACAAACATTAACCTGACGATGTTTCTTATCATATGACATTGCAATATGAAAGTTCAGAGTCCACTGAGTCATCAGTGCGTCACCCATACGTATTTTCATTGCCACTTGTTTCCCAACACATCATCTCATGACTAATGTAATTCATTCATTAATTTCTATTGACATTTGAATCAAGTCTACATTTAGTCCATATTTAATCAATCTCTAATTTCACTCCTAATCTGGAAGACAGTGTTCAGCTAGCGGTCAGACCCGAATGACATACTTGAAATAGAAATAAGTGAATAATAATCAGCTTTTACCTATCAACCAATTCTTCAGTCATTTCATCCCCCTATAGATAAAGTAACACTGTAGAACTACAGAGACAGTTTCCCAGACACAGATTTATTTTAGTCCTAGAGTAAAACACATTTTCAAAGCATTCTCTATTTAAAGCCCTTTTAGTGCAGGACTAGGCTTAATATGTGCCTGTGAAACTGTCCCGTAATGTCTAACGTTGATATGACGACCCTAAAATGGATGGTGTCAGCAGGTCATCTGGGTCCCCATAACGTGTCCCCAGAGTACTGAGGATGTGATGTGGCAGTCGATGTGACAAGAGGACATACAGCAGGACACTCAGTCCTGGACTTTGTTCTTCACTACAATTGCCAGTCCCCTATATATTCACACAGCCCTGATACCTGCAGTACACAGTACTACCAGAAACAAGGACACAAGCTCTCTCAAGCAGGTAAGACACTAGCTGCCTCTAGGCATTTTGTAATCACACAGGCTACAATAATATCTGGGATGAGAAACTGAATTTAATATTTCATTCACCAATTGTATTTTTTTCTCCAATTAACAGCCTACAGCCCAGTCATGAATGTCTTAGTGCTGCTTGCTCTTGTTGTTTTCACTGGTGAGTGGAGAATAAGTTTTAATACGTTTTCATTTATCAACACTTGGTTGTAGTGTTTCTATTTTTGACAGGGAGCAAATTGACAATACTAAATGTAACAGTAATGTAATATCAATGAAAGGAGTAAATGTATCATCTCAAGTAACCTCCAGTCTATCCTGAAAATAAAATAATCCACGGCCTCTCTTAAAGGGTGCAATGCCAGTGGCCTGTGGCAGGATCCGTCTCAGCAACAGCTGGACATGGTGAAAGATGCATTCTGGGACTACGTCGCCAAGGCAACACTCACCGCTGAGGACACCCTACAGAAGATCCGACAGTCAGAGGTGGCACACGAAGTGAAGTAAGTCTCAATATGTAGAAAATAACACAATCTAATGGTGTTTCATAACAACTGTTGAGAAAACTAACTACCTGTTTGTTAACCTCAATAACTCTGCCTCTGTGTTGACCTTTCTCTCTCTGTCTCCATAGCACCATGGTCTCTGAGAGTGCTGATGCTGTGAACCAGTACACCGTGGCCATGCGCGGGCAGGTGGCTCCTCTGACTCAGGACCTGCTGGCAAAGTTTTCCCAGGAGGCCGAGCAGCTTAAGGCTCGTCTGGAGAAGGACCTGAGCACCTTGACATCCAAGCTGCAGCCCTACTCTGACGAGTGGAACGCAGACATCCAGAGGCAGGTGGAGGAGCTGAAAAGGGACATGACCACCTACGCTGAGGCCCTGGACTCTGACACCCTGAAGACCACTTTCCTCCAGAAGAGTGAGGAGCTGAAGGGAAGCCTGGAGAAGAGTGTGCAGCAGCTGCAGGCCCAGCTGGGCCCCTACACTGAGGAGCTGAAACAGAAAATGGACCAGAACCTGGAAGAGTTCCAAAAGAGCATGATTCCCCTGACCCAGAGCTTCCAGACACAGCTGACCCAGAGAACCCAGGAGCTCCAGCAGAACCTGGCCCCCTATGGAGAGGAGCTGAAGAAGCTGGACCCATTGGCCCAGGACCTGAAGGCCCAACTAGCTGCTCTCTGGGACTCCTTCACCAAGAAGATCCAGTAATCGGACTGATTTTACTTGGTCTACTAGAACTGTGTACTGATGAGTCAGTTTCCATCAAAGTGCAAAAGGGCCCATATGTAAATGTAGGTACCACTATTATGCTGTTTCACTGTATCAGTTACGGGACTCTCCATCTCCTGATCAAGTTGTGTGTGATCTGACGTCTACATGCAGATCTGTGTGTTTGTCTCCATACCGGCAGGCCTCTGGAAGATCGCCTGCCTCTCTAATGTGTTAATAGTGTGAACATCAATGATGCAAAAGGCCTAACTCTCCACTCTGGAAACACACACACTCCCTCACACACCCTGCCAGGGGAGGTAGAAGAAATTGAGAATTTGGAGGAGGAGAATGTGTAAAATACAAAGGCTGTTTAGACACAGGGCTGAATTAAACCAAACATGCCTCAGTAAAGTTTGAAGAGTTTCATTACAAAATGCGATATATTCATTTTCAGTAATATTGGTAAATTTACATGAAATAAAAACACATGATGAACGAGATAGATATTCATTTTCTGTCTTACCATGACATGGGCTAGTGAAAAGACAGACATGACTTAGTTTAGAATATATTGCAAGGTCATTTTATTTTAGAGAGACAAATCATCTTGTTTTGTGGCAAACCGCTATATATCCACCCCAAACAACAGAACTCCAATAGGAAAAGCATCCCGATTGGGTTTTAACAGTTACATGTAATAAAGTATCAATACATAAATAAATATGAACATAATACATTTGTCTCATATTGTGCAAATATCACATAGCACATAGTTTTACAAGTTTTTTTCGATATACAGTGCCTTGCAAAAGTATTCATCCCCCTTAGCGTTTTTCCTATTTTGTTGCATTATAACTTGTAATTTAAATGTATTTTTATGGACAGACACAAAATATGTGTAAGTGAAATGAAAAAAAATACTTGTTTCAAAAAATTATAAAAAATAAATAAATGGAAAAGTGGTGCGTGCATATGAATTCACCCCCTTTGCTCTGAAGACCCTAAATAAGATCTGGTGCACATAATTAGTTAGATTGCACACAGGTGGACTTTATTTAAGTGTCACATGGTCTCAGTGTATATATACACCTGTTCCGAAAGGCCCCAGAGTCTGCAACACCACTAAGCAAGCGGCACCACCAAGCAAGCGGCACCATGAAGACCAAGGAGCTCTCCAAACAGGTCACGGACAAAGTTGTGGAGAAGTACAGATCAGGGTTGGGTTATAAAAAAATATCTGAAACTTTGAACATCCCACGGAGCACCATTAAATCCCTTATTTAAAAATGGAAATAATATGGCACCATAACAAACCTGCCAAAACTCATGGACCAGGCAAGGAGGGCATTAATCAGAGAGGCAACAAAGAGACCAAAGATAACCCTGAAGGAGCTGCAAAGCTCCACTGTGGAGATTGGAGTATCTGTCCATAGGACCACTTTAAGCCACACACTCTGCAGAGCTGGGCTTTATGGAAGAGTGGCCAGAAAAAAATAAGCAAACTATGTTTGGTGTTCGCTAAAAGGCATGTGGGAGACTCCCCAAACATATGGAAGAAGGTACTCTGGTCAGATTAGACAAACATTTAGCTTTTTGGCCATCAAGGAAAATGCTATGATATACGTGAAAAATGGGCATTTATTGCATTTTGGAATCAAACCCTTAGTTTATTTTTAAGAACTACAAGCTTCCACCTCTCTCTCCTCTCTTTCCTCACCCCCTCTCTTTTCTTCTACCCTCCCCCTCTTTACTTCATTTCATTATCTGTCCTTCTACACTACCATCTTCCATCCTCCTCTCTCCTCTTCCTTTCTCTCTATTTCCTCTCTTCCACTTCTCTTTACAGTACATCCTCCAGCCTCCTCCCTTCCCTTTACAGTACATCCTCCAGCCTCCTCCCTTCTCTTTACAGTACATCCTCCAGCCTCCTCCCTTCTCTTTACAGTATATGCTCCAGCCTCCTCCCTTCTCTTTACAGTATATGCTCCAGCCTCCTCCCTTCTCTTTACAGTATATGCTCCAGCCTCCTCCCTTCTCTTTACAGTATATGCTCCAGCCTCCTCCCTTCTCTTTACAGTATATGCTCCAGCCTCCTCCCTTCTCTTTACAGTATATCCTCCAGCCTCCTCCCTTCTCTTTACAGTATATGCTCCAGCCTCCTCCCTTCTCTTTACAGTATATGCTCCAGCCTCCTCCCTTCCCTTTACAGTACATCCTCCAGCCTCCTCCCTTCTCTTTACAGTATATGCTCCAGCCTCCTCCCTTCTCTTTACAGTATATGCTCCAGCCTCCTCCCTTCTCTTTACAGTATATGCTCCAGCCTCCTCCCTTCTCTTTACAGTATATGCTCCAGCCTCCTCCCTTCTCTTTACAGTACATCCTCCAGCCTCCTCCCTTCTCTTTACAGTATAAGCTCCAGCCTCCTCCTTCTCTTTACAGTATATGCTCCAGCCTCCTCACTTCTCTTTACAGTATATGCTCCAGCCTCCTCACTTCTCTTTACAGTACATCCTCCAGCCTCCTCCCTTCTCTTTACAGTATAAGCTCCAGCCTCCTCCCTTCTCTTTACAGTATATGCTCCAGCCTCCTCACTTCTCTTTACAGTACATCCTCCAGCCTCCTCCCAGTCCGTCAGCTGTGTCCTTCAGTAGTCCTGAGTGGACTCTTTACGCAGTTCCAACCCCTCTCTCTGATTCCCTGGATCTCATACTAATAACTACTACTACTCAGAGTCGGAGGACACTCTATTCCCTGTGTGTGTGTGAGAGACAGGGTGTGTGTGTGTCTTAGAGTGGGTGTGCGTGTGTGTGTGATTGGGTGTGTGTGTGTGACTGTGTGTGTGACTGTGCTTCCCTGCGTGCATCTGTTAGGCTTTGGGGTTGGTTCGTCTCAGTGCAATCACCCTGGATGTCCTCTCTACAGTAGTTTTCTATTACTGAGGCGTTCTTCCACCCAGATCTCTGTATACCTGATTCTGTTTCAACCAGAATTATAGAACTCCAGATGTGCTTTTGACTTCTGCTCTTCTCCTCATCCCTCTTTCACACGTTCATCTCTCGTCCTGCAGAAGGTAGAGCGAGCTTGCAGTTTGATAATACTGTCTACTATTTCCTATTTCTCTGCCCCTGATCTGTTTAGGGGTTTCAATAGCAGAGGCCTGCCAGGGTAATTATCAGCGATGCACCAAGCCATTTGGGTTAGCTAGCATCATTACACTGCACTGTGTATGTGTGTGTGTGACTACAGCACTGTTCTCTCTTAGTCAGCATAATCACTTCATTACAGGTGCAAGGATACACATACACAGCATTTCCCTGTGTTAGTGTGTTCTGTATGTGTTTTTGTGGAAGGGTGCACACACAGCATTTTGACTGCGTTCTCCTCCCAATATACAAACCACTTAGACTGAGACAGCCACTCAGTCATACTAATATCTACAAATACAGCGTTAGTTTAATGGATGAACACAGAGGCGTAGTCTAGTTGACACACTGCACTGCAAGCAAGGGCTTGGGATGTTTTCTGGGTTATATCAATACATGAATGTTTGAAATAGCCTGTTTTCTGGGTGTGAATCCTGCTGTCATCTGCTTGCAGCATCTCTCAGCAGACCTTTTTGGGAAAGCACAGCAGTTTATATTCCCAATTACTTTGTGCCTTGGTTCAGGAACTCTGACTTTATGACATCTGCATCTCAAAATCCATCCTGAATTTGGGAAGTGGAACACTCTGTTCCAGTTAACATAGTTTCCTGGGGGTGTTCTAACAGACAGTTTCTCCTTAAGAAGACAGATGTAGTATAGTGATTGGGCTATCGCCAGATGACCTGCCTGTTATAGTGATGAAGACGTGTCTAGAACCAGAGAATGAACATGGCTTTGCACTGTGAAACCTAGAAAAGTATGAGTTGTTACTAAAGCGAGTTAAAATAGAACCAGGAATACTTCTTTATTCAACCACACAACAACAGGTTCTCTCTCTCTCTCTCTCTCACACACGCACACACACACACGCACGCACACAGAAGTAGAGTTCTCTGCTATCTCTGCTAGAGCTCTGTGCTCTAACCTTGAGTTCTCCTTGTGAAAGATACACACTGGAGCTAACAACATTATGCACACTGAAAGAAGCCCCTGTCATCTTATACAGCCAAACACACCTTCCCTCGGCAGAACCGGAAATACACTCAGACCTATTTGAATATCAGCTTTCAAAGTCAAGGCATGGTTAGAAGGTGGAGTGGGCTGTCTGTTCATTTAAAACTGCGAACATCAAGGGAGGCTACGGGTCCATAAAGGTAGCAGACCAAACATTTGAAAAGAGCTTTGAATAGATAATAGTAATGTACGTTTTCATTTTTTTCTTAAAAAGTTAAAAGCAGATCATTTATCATTCTTTAAAAGAAGCAGATTACAGCTTAAATTACCTAAATAAAAACATCCACTGTAAAAATATGGACGGCATATGAGCACAATGGGTCGTTTTATTTGTTAAAAATTTTACCTTTATTTAACTAGGCAAGTCAGTTAAGAACAAATTCTTATTTACAATGACGGCCTAGGAACAGTGGGTTAACTGCCTTGTTCAGGGGCAGAATGACAGATTTTTACCTTGTCAGCTCGGGGATTCGATTCAGCAACCTTCCGGTTACTAGTCCGACGCTCTAACCACCTGCCGCATAGTTTGGAGAGTCTCCTATTGTTACCTCAGAGTGGTTCAGACACCAACTGACTTCTGACCCCTCTCAGTTCTGAGAGCAACAGCAGTCAGATCAACTCTACACACACGTACACTACACACACTCTACACACACGTTTGTTCTCTCTGAGGGGATCTGAGGGTTGGGGAGGTAGAGGTTGGAGATGAGAGCAGGACACACACCTGGTGAAGTCAGAGGATCTCCGCACACCTTCAGACAGACAGACAGACAGGCAGGTACATCTACCTTTCATCAACACTAATGGACAACATGTCACTGATCTGTTGTACAAGTGAATGCACTGCAGTACAATACTATGGCTGGGGGGGGTGCTGGAACAGAGAAAGGGAGACACTGTTCCATATTTATCTCATTGACCAAAACCTATTTTTTACTACTCTTTCTTTACCCATTCGTTTCATTCTATTGCTACTGCACTGTCGGGACGGGAACTTGGAAGTAAGCATTTCATTACACTGTGTACTCCATGTACAGTGAGTGAACAAAACTGCTCTTTCCATGACATAGACTGACCAGGTGAATCCAGGTGAAAGCTATGATCCCTTATTGATGTCACTTGTTAAATCCACTTCAATCAGAGTAGATGAAGGGGAGGAGACATGTTAAATAAGGATTTTTAAGCCTCGAGACAATTTAGATATTAATTGTGTATGTTAGCCATTCAGAGGGTGTATGGGGAAGTAGGTGCAGGTGCACCAGTTCGGGTAGGTGCAGGTGCACCAGTTCGGGTTTTTGTATCAAGAATGATCCACCACCCAAAGGACATCCAGCCAACTTGACAACTGTGGGAAGCATTGGAGTCAACATCCCTGGGAAATGCTTTCGACACCTTGTCCATGCCCCGGCCATTAGAGGCTGTTCTGAGGGCAAAAGGGGAGGGTGCAACTCAATATTAGGAAGATGTTCCTAATTGTTTGTACACTCAGTGTATATCGTGTATATGCCAAATAAACAAACTTGAACTTGAGTTGGTTTGTAATGGGATCATTCACCCAAATGTGACTTTGACCCTGACCCTGACCTCACCTCTAACCCTCACCTTATATTAACAACAAATACACCTTCTCAAAGAATATATGTACTTGTCTTCATATTTAGAGTGTGGTGTAATTGTGTGTTTGATATAGCGTGTCCCAATCATTTCCGTCAGAACAGTGTGTGTAGTCCTTACAGTTTGTCACATGGGCTGAAGAAACAGAGCCCGAGACAGAAACAGTTGCTCAGTATACTTAGAAATGGACAGTAAATAGAGAGAAAACCGATTCATTCTCCATTTCACCTTTATCCTTAGGTAGCTCTGAGGTATAATAATTACACAAAATGGAATTCTAAAACCAAACAAGTTATCAGACTGAGCAAGAGAACGGAGAGAGATTTTTGCTTAAAAATAATATTCATCATCTTTCTCCTTTCTTTCTCCCTTTCCTTTCTCTCTTTAATCTCCCCCTCTTCTCTCCCTCCTCCTCCTCCCCCTCTCCTCTCCAACTAGTACTGTTATTATGGGTGCAGCTGGTGGTAGGGCAGAGATGAGAGAGGGAGAAAGAGAGGTTAGGGGTGTGTGTGTGAGATAATTACCCATGTTGCCTGGGAGCAGTAAGAATGAGAGAGAGAGAGAGAGAATGAGAGAGAGAGAAGAGAGAGAGAGAGTAGAGAGAAAGAGAGAGAGAGAGAGAGTAGAGAGAAAGAGAGAGAGAGAGAAGAGAGAAAGAGAGAGAGTAGAGAGAAAAGAGAGAGAGAGAAGAGAGAAAGAGAGAGAGTAGAGAGAAAGAGAGAGAGAAGAGAGAAAGAGAGAGAGTAGAGAGAAGAGAAAGAGAGAGAAGAGAGAAAGAAGAGAGAGAGAAGAGAGAGAGAGAGAGAGAGAGTAGAGAGAAAGAGAGAGAGAGAGAGAAGAGAGAGAGAGAGAGAGAGAGAGAGAGAGAGAGAGAGAGAGTAGAGATACAGTGGTTATTTCTGTCTGCCTAGATGCAGACACACACCATGAGAAGCCCCATCTGAGAGCACATTATTACAGACCAACTCTAACACATTTCAAGCAATACAGCACATTACAACACAGACTGTTCTAATCATAGTTCATTCTGATGGTCGTTCCAATTATCGCATTATCGCTTACAGCCCTGCTCTGCTGTACAATACCACACAATCAAGCGGAATTGATATCTCTGGGATATTTTTGATGTGGATAAAAGTTCTGCTATGTGTGACACTAGTAAAACAGGCAGAAGGTTTTTACACCCAAAGCAATGGATCTGAGCTGTCAGTCTTGAGTGTTAGATGGGGTGTGTTGTTATTGTGTTCATGAGTGCATGTTGTCTGTTCTGAGTTTTAAAACTTCACTCTTCAGTAACCAGTTATAACAGTTCTTCATTCCCATTAAGTTTTTCGAGACATTAACTGCAAGACGAATTAGTGCTAAATTAATAAAACACCCTATCATTTAATAGCCACAGGACTAACAATTATGGATGTAATGTGTTTTATCCTGCCTGTCACAAAATGTGTTGAGTTGTAGATTATTGGAACAAAGACTGAAAAACTTAGCTTGTTGAAAGCAAAAAATATATTAAATCAAACTAAAGGGGTAAAGAAAAGATGGAATGCCTTTTACAGTAAAAGCACACTAAAGGCCAAACACTATACATGTGTTTAAACTGTATGATATGTCATTGGTCTTTACTAACCTGATAAAAACAGCCTTATAAATCTACATTAGGAGGATGTGAATCTAAAATATAATAACATGCACTGACACTCTATACTATGACAAACACCTACCTTTAAAACATGGATATGTGCTGAGAGAGTTAGTGAGAGAGAGGAAGTGAGAGAGGGAGAGACTGAAAGGGAGAAAGAGAGAGGGAGAGAGAGAGACAGAGAGAGAGAGGGAGAGAGAGAGAGAGAGAGAGACAGAGAGAGAGGGGGAGAGACAGACAGAGAGAGAGGGGAGAGACAGAGAGAGAGACAGAGAGAGATAGAGAGAGACAGACAGAGAGAGAGAGAGAGGAGAGACAGACAGACAGAGAGAGAGGGGGAGAGACAGACAGAGAGAGAGGGGGAGAGACAGACAGAGAGAGGGGGAGAGACAGACAGAGAGAGAGAGACAGAGACAGACAGAGAGAGAGAGACAGAGACAGACAGAGAGAGACAGAGAGATAGAGACAGAGAGAGAGAGAGAGAGAGAGAGAGAGAGAGAGAGAGAAAAAGCAGTTACTAGGATAAATACTTTGATAAATCAGTACAGGAAAGAGAACGAGCTGTCAAATACATTTATTAATACACTTATCTACTCCTGTTGTCGCCTCATATCTCCCTGTACAGGGGCTATAAAGAAGACTAATGTGGGTGTGTGTCAGTGATGATGGAGATGACCCTGGTCGTGAAAGGTCATACCGACACAAAGGCCTGTCCCTGGGAGCCTCGTCCCGCACGCACACACACCACATGTACCTGTAATAGAAGTTTCAAACTTCAAGTTCCACGTTCTATTAATTGTACAGGATACACATGGTGTACGCCGCAGGTTCCTTCTTGACAATGCTACAACAATAAGAAATAATAAAAGAGAAGAATGGAAAACAAGGTGGCTACAGGGCTGTGGTGTGGCGGTGATGCTAAGGGCTCTCTCTAAGCCACAGCAGTATAAATCACAGGCTAATAACACAGTGCTGAGTTGGCCTGTATTTACTACCACTCTCTCTGCCTGCAAGGCCACACTGCTGCACTACACTACTCTACACTACACTACCTGCCTGCGATCACAGTACACACCATCTACTCACACATCCCTCATCTTTATTAAACACTCTACATGGGCCCGGTACACTGTATATGGCCTAATACATGCACTCTGTCATAGAGATTGGAGATTGGACTACTAGTACAGAAGAGGACAGAAGATAAAGGGAGGAGAGGAGAGAAGATAAGGAGAGGAGAGAAGATAAGGAGAGGAGAGGAGAGAAGATAAGGGGAGGAGAGGAGAGAAGATAAGGGGAGGAGAGGAGAGAAGATAAGGGGAGGAGAGGAGATAAGGGGAGGAGAGGAGAGAAGATAAGGGGAGGAGAGGACAGAAGATAAGGAGAGGAGAGAAGATAAGGGGAGAAGATAAGAGAAGATAAGGGGAGGAGAGAAGAGAAGATAAGGGGAGGAGAGAAGATACGGGGAGGAGAGGAGAGAAGATAAGGGGAGGAGATAAGAGAAGATAAGGGGAGTAGAGGACAGAAGGTAAGGGGAGGAGAGAAGATAAGGGGAGGAGAGGAGAGAAGATAAGGGGAGGAGATAAGAGAAGATAAGGGGAGTAGAGGACAGAAGGTAAGGGGAGGAGAGAAGATAAGGGGAGGAGAGGAGAGAAGATAAGGGAGGGAGAGAAGATAAGGGGAGGAGATAAGAGAAGATAAGGGGAGTAGAGGACAGAATGTAAGGGGAGGAGAGAAGATAAGGGGAGGAGATAAGAGAAGATAAGGGGGAGAGGAGAGAAGATAAGTGGAGGAGAGGAGAGAAGATAAGGGGAGGAAAGGAGAGAAGATAAGGGGAGGCAAGGAGAGAAGATAAGGGGAGGAGAGAAGATAAGGGGAGAAGATAAGGGAAGGAGAGAAGATAAGGGGAGGGGAGAAGATAAGGGGAGGAGAGGAGAGATGATAAGTGGAGGAAAGGAGAGAAGATAAGGGGAGGAAAGGAGAGAAGATAAGGGGAGGGGAGAAGATAAGGGGAGGAGAAGAGAGATGATAAGTGGAGGAGAGGAGAGAAGATAAGGGGAGGAGAGAAGATAAGGGGAGAAGATATGGGAAGGAGAGGAGATAAGGGGAGGGGAGAAGATAAGGGGAGGAGAGGAGAGATGATAAGTAGAGGAAAGGAGAGAAGATAAGGGGAGGAAAGGAGAGAAGATAAAGGGGAGGCAAGGAGAGAAGATAAGGGGAGGCAAGGAGAGAAGATAAGGGGAGGCAAGGAGAGAAGATAAGGGGAGGCAAGGAGAGAAGATAAGGGGAGGCAAGGGAGAGAAGATACGGGGAGGAGAGGTGAGGAGAGAAAAGAAGGGGATGAGAGAAGAGAAGGGGAGGAGGAAGGGGAGAAGAGGAGAGAGGAGGAGAGAAAGGGGAGAAGGAGTGCAGAGGGGAGATGAAAGGGGAGAGGAGAGGGGAGGGGAGGGGAGAAAGGGGAGAAAAGGAGAAAGGGGAGATGAGAAGGGGAGAGGAAGGGGAGGAGGTTTTGATATCAACAGGCATGATCAGAAAATGTTATCTCCTCTTTAACTGGGGAGAGGACACGATTAAAGTGAAGTTCCTTCAGCGATACTAATATATATTCCTACTAGAGAGTCTGCTGAAGAGGAGCACACTCTCTCTCTCTCTCTCTCTCTGCCTGTCCCTGATTGCTTTGGTGACACACACGATTAGCCAGCTGCTTCCCCTGATTAAAAAAACTCCCCTCTTTCTAGAGCATGTCCTCCTCTTCCTCCTTCCTCTGGCCCTCCATCCACTCCTCCTCCTCTTCCTCCTTCCTCTGGCTCTCCATCCACTCCTCCACCTGTCTCCTCCTTTCCCAAGTCTTCTGTCTCTCTCCTCCTTCCTCTGGCCCTCCATCCACTCCTCCACCTGTCTCCTCCTTCCTCTGGCCCTCCATCCACTCCTCCACCTGTCTCCTCCTTTCCCAAGTCTTCTGTCTCTCTCCTCCCTCTGGCCCTCCATCCACTCCTCCACCTGTCTCCTCCTTCCTCTGGTCCTCCACCTACTCCTCCACCTGTCTCCTCCTTTCCCAAGTCTTCTGTCTCTCTCCTCCTTCCTCTGGCCCTCCATCCACTCCTCCACCTGTCTCCTCCTTCCTCTGGTCCTCCACCTACTCCTCCACCTGTCTCCTCCTTTCCCAAGTCTTCTGTCTCTCTCCTCCTTCCTCTGGCCCTCCATCCACTCCTCCACCTGTCTCCTCCTTCCTCTGGCCCTCCATCCACTCCTCCACCTGTCTCCTCCTTTCCCAAGTCTTCTGTCTCTCTCCTCCCTCTGGCCCTCCATCCACTCCTCCACCTGTCTCCTCCTTCCTCTGGCCCTCCATCCACTCCTCCACCTGTCTCCTCCTTTCCCAAGTCTTCTGTCTCTCTCCTCCTTCCTCTGGCCCTCTAGCCACTCCTCCACCTGTCTCCTCCTTCCTCTGGCCCTCCATCCACTCCTCCTCCTCTTCCTCCTTCCTCTGGCCCTCCATCCACTCCTCCACCTGTCTCCTCCTTCCTCTGGCCCTCCATCTACTCCTCCACCTGTCTCCTCCTTTCCCAAGTCTTCTGTCTCTCTCCTCCTTCCTCTGGCCCTCCATCCACTCCTCCACCTGTCTCCTCCTTCCTCTGGCCCTCCATCCACTCCTCCACCTGTCTCCTTCCTCTGGCCCTCCATCCACTCCTCCACCTGTCTCCTCCTTCCTCTGGCCCTCCATCTACTCCTCCACCTGTCTCCTCCTTTCCCAAGTCTTCTGTCTCTCTCCTCCTCACTGCCTTTATACCTCTCTGTATTCCCCTCTCCAACCCACTTTTCCTCACCCACACACACTCTTTCATTTCCTGCCTACTCCTCTTTCTCCCTTCCATCACTCACTCACTCACTCACTCACTCACTCACTCACTCACTCACTCACTCACTCACTCACTCACTCACTCACTCACTCACTCACTCACTCTCACCTCTCCAGACATGTATATCACCCCTCTGTCTTTCTCTCTCTCCTGGGTTTAGTCTCTCATTTCACTTCTCCCAACATTCAATTAACTTTCCACTTCCTCTCCACCGTGACTCCCCCAACGCGTCAATCACACTCTGCTGCCGCGGCGCCTGACAGCTGGTCCCGCCCCTTCCTCCCAGCGGCTTCCTGTGTTCCGCCAGGCGTGACCCAGTCACCTGGTGGGGGGCTCCCACCTCCCTGATGCACAGCCCTCAGGGATACCTGGCGGGGCGGCCATACTGCCTGGGCTCAGGGAAGACACGCTAGGTTAACTGTTTATAAGAAACTCCTGTCCAATAGCTCACTGGGGACGGGAGGGAGTATATGGAAGAGTGTGTCTGTGTGTGTGTGTGTGTGTGTGTGTGTGTGTGTGTGTGTGTGTGGGGGGTTTGAGTCTTCCTGTCCCCAACCTCTTCTCCTAAACCACACACAGTATTGCAGAGAGATAATCTCATCGAATCCAGACATCTCTCCTTCAAAATACATCACCATGTTGACAATACACAGATGCAAAGCTGCATGTCTCCAATGGAAGTTTGATATGTCAAATGAAAGTAGAATAAAAAGCATTGACTGTGTGATATTTCCAGGATTCTCCGTGGTACAAAAGGCCTGTCATGTTCTCCGGTTCTCAATTTCTGACGGCGTGTATCTGTGTGTGTGTGTCAGTATGAGCTGTAGTGATCCTCTGTGTCTTAATGGACATACTAATATAGATAATCAGACAGTTACGGGATAGAGCCACGCTCCTGGTAGCAGCCCAGCCCATTAATCCACACGCTATTTTCCAAGACTCTTATCATTTTCTCTAAATGTGATGGGATTTACTCAAGGCCAAGGTACCCCACTGGTAATCCCTATGCCTTATAAATCTCCACTCACTGTGGGTGCATGTGTGTGTGTGTGTGTGAGAGAGGGAGTGTGGGAGATAGAGAAATAGAAAATGGAGAGTGAGAGGGACAGACTGTGTAAGAGAGAAGGAAGACAAAGGGGAAGAAAAAGAGATTGCGATTACACAAATGATGCAAATAAACAAAGAAAAACTCCAGGCTCTATCTTTTTCCAACGTAAAAGTGACATGAGAGTCACGTCTAGAGGTTAAAGCAATACTCCTGGTAAACCAGGCTGCTACAGTAGTGTGCTTGTCACATAAAAGCCAGTCTGTGTCTGGTAATGAAATAACAGAGAGGATATCAGTCTTGTGTTCGAGACCATCTGGACCGAATCAAGACCGAGACCAGAAATATTCAAGACCAAGACTGTAATTCTGTCAAATCAGCATCATAATAAGAGTTCAAAATGTCCTGTATTTCTGTGTTCATATTTCAGAACAACATATGGATCCTTTACACGTTCAGAAGTGTGAAAAGAGTCCATACTGAGGGCAAATAGAGAGAGACTACAAATGATCACTAACCAAAACAGTTTTTTTTAA
>NC_056431.1:59040756-59050756 GCF_018296145.1 Oncorhynchus tshawytscha
CCTGGAGGAGAGAGAGAGAGAGAGAGAGAGAGAGAGAGAGAGAGAGAGGAGAGAGGTGTCATTCAGGTTGAAGACCACATAACGAAAAGGGGAGGGGGACCTGGAGGAGAGAGAGAGAGAGGAGAGAGGTGTAATTAAGGTTGAAGACCACGTTACGAGGAGGGGAGGGGGACCTGGAGGAGAGAGAGAGAGAGAGGAGAGAGGTGTCATTAAGGTTGAAGACCACGTTACGAGGAGGGGAGGGGGACCTGGAGGAGAGAGAGAGAGAGAGCGAGAGAGAGAGAGAGAGAGTGAGGAGAGAGGTGTCATTCAGGTTGAAGACCACATAACGAAAAGGGGAGGGGGACCTGGAGGAGAGAGAGAGAGAGAGAGTGAGGAGAGAGGTGTCATTCAGGTTGAAGACCACATAACGAAAAGGGGAGGGGGACCTGGAGGAGAGAGAGAGAGAGAGAGAGGGAGAGAGAGAGGTGTCATTCAGGTTGAAGACCACATAACGAAAAGGGGAGGGGGACCTGGAGAGAGAGAGAGAGAGAGAGAGAGAGAGAGAGAGAGAGAGAGAGAGAGAGAGAGAGAGAGAGAGAGAGAGAGGTGTCATTCAGGTTGACCACCACATTACGACGAGTGGAGCGGGGATCCTGGAGGAGAGAGAGAGGTAGAAAGGCTTCGTGTTGATTGATCATATTTCTGTCCTAAACTCTCTTTAGCTGGTAGTGGCAGGAGTATAAATCTGAGTATAATACACATTGAAACAGAACAGTTCTTATGGTACAAGGTAAATGTTATTTGTTTTAATCAAGGCTAAAAACCAAAACCTTACTTTTATAATATCATGTCTATCATGTCTACCACTGTACATCTACTATCTAGTACAGAGAGCTTCTCATCAAGTTATTCTGGGAGAGCATCCAGGGATTGTGAGACGGTGCATCCAGGCATTAAGTAGATGTGTGCAGGCATTATGTGTGTGTGTGTGTGTGCAGGTAATGTGTATGTGAGTGTGCAGGTAATGTGTATGTGAGTGTGCAGATATTGTGTTGTACAGAGCAGTGCCAGCTGTCAGAGGGGAAGTGTTAAAAGGCCTGAGGGATTTAAACTCTCCAGTCCTGCCAAGCTCACTGTCTGTCTGGACAATAGGCTGGAGCCCTCTCCTGCCCTCCATCCCCCTCTCCTGTCCTTCTACCTTCCCTTCTCCTGCCCTTCCCCACTCCCATTCCCTCTTTCCTGCCCTCCTCCTCCCCTCCATCCTTCTCATCTGCTCTCTACCTTCCCTCCATCCCGCTCTCATGTCCCCCCCGCCTCCACCTCCTGCTCCCGTCTCCTTAACTCAATCCCCCTCCTTCTTTCCCCCTTCACTGTCCTCCCCTCCAGCCAACCCCTCTCCATGAATAAACCTGTCTCTCAAGCTCTCTCTCTCTCTCTCTCTCTCTCATCAGTCCTGCTTAGTGTTTCTCTCTCAGGACAGATGAAGGGAGCACCTCCTTTTCCACCTCCTCCTCCTCTGTCAGCATCTGTCCGTTGGCTTCCTGTCCTATCTGTGCTATCTCCCTCTATTTTCTCTGTCTAAGAGGCAAGCTGTGTCCCAGTGCCCATCAATCAGCCCCCATTCTCTACTCAACAGATCTCTATCAGCTCTCTACTCTATCTCTTCCTCTCTCTACTGTACCTGTCTCTTTCTCTCTCTTCCTCTCACTCTAGCTCTCTTTACCCCCATCTCTTTCTCTCCCTGTCTTTGTTCCGAGTATATACCACTACAGACCTGTACTGTACTCTATCTGAGTGTATTGAGGGCTGCTTAGACAATAACGAGATTGCCTGATTGATTGACTGATTGTTTGATTGATGATACTCACGTGTGCAGGCCATAGTGGGTGGGTCTCTCTCAGCTCTGTAGAAAGCCTTCTCACAGTGGCAGACAGCAGCCCCCTCTCCATAGCTGAAACTGTGAGGGGGACACTTGGAACACTTGATGTTCCCCGCAAACGCCTTGTAGAAGCCTGGTCGACACGCTGCAGAGAGAGAGACAGAGGGATATATGGTTATATATGGCAGGACAACAAACACATGTATATGGTTATATATGGCAGGACAACAAACACATGTATATGGTTATATATGGCAGGACAACAGACACATGTATATGGTTGTATATGGCAGGACAACAGACACATAAATATGGTTATATATGGCAGGACAACAGACACATAAATATGGTTATATATGGCAGGACAACAGACACATAAATATGGTTATATATGGCAGGACAACAAACACATGTATATGGTTATATATGGCAGGACAACAGACACATGTATATGGTTATATATGGCAGGACAACAGACACATAAATATGGTTATATATGGCAGGATAACAGACACATGTATATGGTTATATATGGCAGGACAACAGACACATGTATATGGTTATATATGGCAGGATAACTGACACATGTATATGGTTATATATGGCAGGACAACAGACACATGTATATGGTTATATATGGCAGGACAACAGACACATAAATATGGTTATATATGGCAGGACAACAGACACATAAATATGGTTATATATGGCAGGATAACAGACACATGTATATGGTTATATATGGCAGGACAACAGACACATGTATATGGTTATATATGGCAGGATAACTGACACATGTATATGGTTATATATGGCAGGACAACAGACACATGTATATGGTTATATATGGCAGGATAACAGACACATGTATATGGTTATATATGGCAGGACAACAGACACATGTATATGGTTATATATGGCAGGATAACAGACACATGTATATGGTTATATATGGCAGGATAACAGACACAGAGATATGATTATATATGGCAGGATAACAGACACATGTATATGGTTATATATGGCAGGATAACAGACACATGTATATGGTTATATATGGCAGGACACCAGACACATGTATATGATTATATATGGCAGGACAACAGACACGTGTACATGGTTATATATGGCAGAACAACAGACACATGTATATGGTTATATATGGCAGGATAACTGACACATGTATATGATTATATATGGCAGGACAACAGACACATAAATGTGGTTATATATGGCAGGACAACAGACACATGTATATGGTTATATATGGCAGGACAACAGACACATGTATATGGTTATATGTGGCGGGATAACTGACACATGTATATGGTTATATATGGCAGGACAACAGACACATAAATATGGTTATATATGGCAGGATAACAGATAGAGATATGGTTATATATGGCAGGATAACAGACACAGAGATATGGTTATATATGGCAGGATAACAGACACAGAGACATGATTATATAAGGCAGGATAACAGACGCATAAATATGGTTATATATGGCAGGATAACAGACACAGAGACATGATTATATAAGGCAGGATAACAGACGCATAAATATGGTTATATATGGCAGGATAACAGACACAGAGATATGGTTATATATGGCAGGATAACAGACACAGAGATATGATTATATATGGCAGGATAACAGACACAGAGATATGATTATATATGGCAGGATAACAGACACAGAGATATGATTATATATGGCAGGATAACAGACACAGAGATATGATTATATATGGCAGGATAACAGACACAGAGATATGGTTATATATGGCAGGATAACAGACATAGAGATATGGTTATATATGGCAGGATAACAGACAATGACAGCTCCTCCCACTAAATCTAGTTTAAAACTGTGCTTTAACATCAGCAAATGGACAAAAGAGAAGGCGAGATGGTATCAAATGGACTGTTAGACACAGTGAAAGGACAATGGCTTAGACTGCAAATACAATCTGTTGACCTTATGATATTAATCTCTACTGATTTATATCCAGAACGATGAGGAAAATGAACTATATTGAAAGCAGTGAAGAGAAAAAAACTCTGTCTATTCTCCTCTTCCTTTCTTCTCCTAAACTCCCTTGCTCTCCATCTCCCTCTCTCCCTCCCCATCTCTCGCTCCGTCCCCCCTCTCGCTCCCTCTCTCCCTCTCCCTGCAGTCTGCTCCTAAAGCCTGTCTGCCTCAGGGACAAATGGCCTTTCAAATCCCTCTCAGCCTTTAACCGATGGTACCACACACACGCACGCACACACACACACACACACACACACACACACACACACACACACACACACACACACACACACACACACACACACACACACACACACACGAATGCACACAACCACACGCACCAGGGTTTCCGTTAGCCGGTAATAGCCGGCTTTTGGCCTATAAAAAAATTGAAAAGCTGATAAATAAAATTGGCGCCGGCCAATTGTCCCGGAGGAGAAGAAAAAATCCCATTGCGAAATAATGCTTTTTAGCCTATTCATTGATGGAAATACCAGTCGAAGGAAATACGTCTGACTGGTCATGCTTATCGGTCTGTAGGTTCATTTAATTAAATGTGTGTTTGTGTGTACAGTATATTGGTTATGTATCTCATTTATCACATGCCTACAGCATACAGATACAGAGCCTTTGAGCAGAAAACCTGTCAGACAGCCGAGAGCTGCTGCAGCAGCATATCAAACAGCAAGGGAAGGCTTCATCAGCGTGTCACACTGTGCAATGACCTGGAGGCAGTAGGCTATGCATTTTCAAAACATATACGTAATTGTTTGAAAGCTGAACATTTTAATACATATTATGGGGCATGTCTTACCTTGCTTCAAAGTAGCCTATTACATCTCCTCTCTTCCTAAACTTCCTACGGATATTTTCATCTCTGTCACATGAAAAGCTTGCATGTGCGAGCGTTTTGACAAGGGTGTTTTCTCGCTAATTGCATTATGGAACGAACATTTGCACCTAGCCTACTGCCTTGTGAACATTGCTGCGCTTATAATGTGAAGAAATAATAGTTAATCAACATTTTAAAGTAAACCTTCTGATCTGTTCCATCAGCCTCATTGCTTTTTAACGTTTCTTGATGTAACCTCGGCCTGCGGGTTGAATGAAATCGGGATCTATCTTCCTACAACTGTACCGGAATCTGTTTGGAATAGGCTATTTCTTTCTCGACAAGCTGACCAATAGAAAAGGTACGTTTCTCTACTATTCTACTATGGGAGATAGTAGATTGACACAGGCTAGTGATTTTGCTGTTCGTTTGCTGTTCAGATTGGATGAGGAAAAGGAAATGTGGACAGTGATTCTAACAAGTTCAAAGTGCACATCAGAATTGGGTAAGAAGGACTGCACATCGTTGCATATTGGACTTGCATGTTTTGTTCATATTAATTACCATAATCTAAATATGATTTCTGTCATTCTGAGCCCCGTGGTGGACTCCTTAATCAGGTTACCCACCCAATGCAGATTTCTCAAAAGTCCGGTAAATTAAAATGTTGTCGGTCAAATGTATGCCGACACATTTTCCTGGCGGAAACCCTGACACACACTCCATCCTCAGAGGAGAATTCCACTTCTGGGGCTCATCGATTTAACAAGGTAACACTGAGCCTTCTGAGGGCTTCACCTTGAAGCACTGAGAGTCTTGAGTTGTAGATGGAGTCTCTCCATTTCTCCCTGATAAATGAACCTAGAGGAGAGCAAGAAGCCCTGAAACAACACCCACTTAGATCAAATGTGAGCAATTAGGACAGGACAATGACATACACACACACACACACACACACAAACACACACACACACACACACACACACACACACACACACTGCAGAACCCCTCCCGTCAACACACACATAGCTGCAGTATCAATATGATGAGTGATACCTCTACAGTGGCCCAAGGTTGCCTGTGCCATTAACCTCTGGTACAGTACGTGGCTTTATACATGGCCTTGATTTACACACTACAACTCACTTATTCCCCTAGCAGTTTTAAACTGTCAACCTAATGATGCTGCTGTCTGACCACACACAGCTGAGGGATGAGACAGACATACACACACACATGAACACACACATGAACACACACACACACACACACACACACACACACACACACACACACACACACACACACACACACACACACACACACACACACACACACACACACACACACACACACACACACACACACACACACACACACACACACACACACACCAAAACCTCTTGCTAAAATGGACTCGCCAATTAAACAACGGTAAAAAACAACAACAATGCAAGAACTAAAACCTTGCAGCCGGCTTCAATAGGATGTGATCTCTGGAATTGAAACAACGGCTAAATTCATACAAGAGGGATTGGATTAACTGCCTAATCATTTGATACCTTTGTGAATTACTTGTACATTCTAAAATGACTGTGGTGAGTTTTGAGACAGGGTTTGCCCTGTGTAAATAGGACCAATACAATACATCTATCAGCATAAAGTAATGGCTGCAAGTTAACATGTCTTAATAATGTTTCTTCCAACATGACAAGACGACTTCCTAGGCTGTGCTGTTGTTGATGTGGTAACATTGTTTATATTAGACCAGAACGTAAAACAAAACACTGTATCAACCCTGATTCTGAGAGGGAGAGAGAGAGAGAGATGCTAGAGGGAGAGAGAGAGAGAGAGAGAGATGCTAGAGGGAGAGAGAGAGAGAGAGAGTGATGCTAGAGGTAGAGAGAGAGAGAGAGAGATGCTAGAGGTAGAGAGAGAGAGAGAGAGAGAGAGATGCTAGAGGGAGGAGAGAGAGAGAGAGAGAGATGCTAGAGGTAGAGAGAGAGAGAGAGTGATGCTAGAGAGAGAGAGAGAGAGAGAGAGTGATGAGAGAGAGAGAGAGATAGAGATGCTAGAGGTAGAGAGAGAGAGAGAGAGAGAGATGCTAGAGGTAGAGAGAGAGAGAGAGAGATGCTAGAGGTAGACAGAGAGAGAGAGAGTGATGCTAGAGGAGAGAGAGAGTGATGCTAGAGGTAGAGAGAGAGAGAGAGATAGAGATGCTAGAGGTAGAGAGAGAGAGAGAGAGAGAGAGAGATGCTAGAGGTAGAGAGAGAGAGAGAGAGAGAGAGATGCTAGAGGTAGAGAGAGAGAGAGAGAGAGAGAGAGAGATGCTAGAGGTAGAGAGAGAGAGAGAGAGAGAGATGCTAGAGAGAGAGAGAGAGAGAGAGAGAGAGAGAGAGATGCTAGAGGTAGAGAGAGAGAGAGAGAGAGATGCTAGAGGTAGAGAGAGAGAGAGAGAGAGATGCTAGAGGTAGAGAGAGAGAGAGAGAGAGATGCTAGAGGTAGAGAGAGAGAGAGAGAGAGTGATGCTAGAGGTAGAGAGAGAGAGAGAGATAGAGATGCTAGAGGTAGAGAGAGAGAGAGATAGAGATGCTAGAGGTAGAGAGAGAGAGAGAGAGAGATGCTAGAGGTAGAGAGAGAGAGAGAGAGATGCTAGAGGTAGAGAGAGAGAGAGAGATGCTAGAGGTAGAGAGAGAGAGAGAGAGTGATGCTAGAGGTAGAGAGAGAGAGAGAGAGTGATGCTAGAGGTAGAGAGAGAGAGAGATGCTAGAGGTAGAGAGAGAGAGAGAGAGAGAGTGATGCTAGAGGTAGAGAGAGAGAGAGATGCTAGAGGTAGAGAGAGAGAGAGATGCTAGAGGTAGAGAGAGAGAGAGAGAGTGATGCTAGAGGTAGAGAGAGAGAGAGAGAGTGATGCTAGAGGTAGAGAGAGAGAGAGATGCTAGAGGTAGAGAGAGAGAGAGAGAGAGAGATGCTAGAGGTAGAGAGAGAGAGAGATGCTAGAGGTAGAGAGAGAGAGAGAGAGATGCTAGAGGTAGAGAGAGAGAGAGATGCTAGAGGTAGAGAGAGAGAGAGAGAGATGCTAGAGGTAGAGAGAGAGAGAGAGAGAGATGCTAGAGGTAGAGAGAGAGAGAGAGAGAGATGCTAGAGGTAGAGAGAGAGAGAGAGAGATGCTAGAGGTAGAGAGAGAGAGAGAGTGATGCTAGAGGTAGAGAGAGAGAGATGCTAGAGGTAGAGGAGAGAGAGAGAGAGATGCTAGAGGGTAGAGAGAGAGAGAGAGAGATGCTAGAGGTAGAGAGAGAGAGAGATGCTAGAGGTAGAGAGAGAGATGCTAGAGGTAGAGAGAGAGAGAGAGTGATGCTAGAGGTAGAGAGAGAGAGAGAGAGATGCTAGAGGTAGAGAGAGAGAGAGAGAGATGCTAGAGGTAGAGAGAGAGAGAGAGATGCTAGAGGTAGAGAGAGAGAGAGAGAGATGCTAGAGGTAGAGAGAGAGAGAGATGCTAGAGGTAGAGAGAGAGAGAGAGAGAGATGCTAGAGGTAGAGAGAGAGAGAGATGCTAGAGGTAGAGAGAGAGAGAGAGAGAGATGCTAGAGGTAGAGAGAGAGAGAGAGAGTGATGCTAGAGGTAGAGAGAGAGAGAGAGAGAGAGATGCTAGAGGTAGAGAGAGAGAGAGAGAGATGCTAGAGGTAGAGAGAGAGAGAGAGAGAGTGATGCTAGAGGTAGAGAGAGAGAGAGAGAGAGATGCTAGAGGTAGAGAGAGAGAGAGAGTGATGCTAGAGGTAGAGAGAGAGAGATGCTAGAGGTAGAGAGAGAGAGAGAGAGATGCTAGAGGTAGAGAGAGAGAGAGAGAGATGCTAGAGGTAGAGAGAGAGAGATGCTAGAGGTAGAGAGAGAGAGAGAGATGCTAGAGGTAGAGAGAGAGAGAGATGCTAGAGGTAGAGAGAGAGAGTGATGCTAGAGGTAGAGAGAGAGAGATGCTAGAGGTAGAGAGAGAGAGAGAGAGATGCTAGAGGAGAGAGAGAGAGAGAGAGAGATGCTAGAGGCCAGAGAGAGAGAGAGAGAGATGCTAGAGGTAGACAGAGAGAGAGAGATGCTAGAGAGAGAGAGAGAGATGCTAGAGGTAGAGAGAGAGAGAGAGAGAGAGATGCTAGAGGTAGAGAGAGAGAGAGATGCTAGAGGTAGAGAGAGAGAGAGAGAGATGCTAGAGGAGAGAGAGAGAGAGTAGAGAGAGAGAGAGAGATGCTAGAGGTAGAGAGAGAGAGAGATGCTAGAGGTAGAGAGAGAGAGTGATGCTAGAGAGAGATGAGAGAGATGCTAGAGAGAGAGAGAGAGAGATGCTAGAGGTAGAGAGAGAGAGAGAGAGATGCTAGAGGTAGAGAGAGAGAGAGAGTGATGCTAGAGGTAGAGAGAGAGAGAGAGAGAGATGCTAGAGGTAGAGAGAGAGAGAGAGAGAGATGCTAGAGGTAGAGAGAGAGAGAGAGAGATGCTAGAGGTAGAGAGAGAGAGAGAGATGCTAGAGGTAGAGAGAGAGAGAGAGAGAGAGAGAGAGATGCTAGAGAGAGAGAGAGAGAGAGATGCTAGAGGTAGAGAGAGAGAGAGAGAGAGATGCTAGAGGTAGAGAGAGAGAGAGAGAGATGCTAGAGGCTAGAGAGAGAGAGAGAGATGCTAGAGGCAGAGAGAGAGAGAGAGATGCTAGAGGTAGAGAGAGAGAGAGAGAGAGGTAGAGAGAGAGAGAGAGAGATGCTAGAGGTAGAGAGAGAGAGAGAGAGTGATGCTAGAGGTAGAGAGAGAGAGAGAGAGAGATGCTAGAGGTAGAGAGAGAGAGAGAGATGCTAGAGGTAGAGAGAGAGAGAGAGAGAGATGCTAGAGGTAGAGAGAGAGAGAGAGAGAGAGATGCTAGAGGTAGTAGAGAGAGAGAGAGAGATGCTAGAGGTAGAGAGAGAGAGAGAGAGATGCTAGAGGAGAGAGAGAGAGAGAGTGATGCTAGAGGTAGAGAGAGAGAGAGATGCTAGAGGTAGAGAGAGAGAGAGAGATGCTAGAGGTAGAGAGAGAGAGAGATGCTAGAGGTAGAGAGAGAGAGAGAGATGCTAGAGGAGAGAGAGAGAGATGCTAGAGGTAGAGAGAGAGAGAGAGAGATGCTAGAGGTAGAGAGAGAGAGAGATGCTAGAGGTAGAGAGAGAGAGAGAGAGAGAGAGAGAGATGCTAGAGGAGAGAGAGAGAGATGCTAGAGAGAGAGATGCTAGAGGTAGAGAGAGAGAGAGAGAGATGCTAG